>NC_090257.1:7839269-7891769 GCF_037325665.1 Littorina saxatilis | reverse complement strand
CAACATAAAATGTCACTACCTTATCGAGTTTAATGGGTAAAACTAACTATTTGTTGTCTTAGTTTAATCTTCTTAATTAAAAGCGTAATAAAACCGAACTTCCAAGATGAATTTTAATTGAGATTAGCGAAAGAGCGGGCACGCAAGTCGACCTTAAAGTAAAAGAATGATAACACGAGCGTTTGTCGTGTTGTCTTGCGTGCAACACATTGTCCAAAAAGGAAAATGTATATTTTTCTCAGACGTTTTTTAAGTTGAAACCTTGAAACTTCACACACATTTGGGGTTTAATCGCCCCCATGCATGGTAAAAGTCTTGTTGACCCTTGTCAGATTTCAAGGTCACGGCTGGGTCACATGTGGTTCAGAAAACGGATGAAACATATTTTTTCAGAGATTTTTGAAGCTAGAACCTTCAAACTTCAAACAACGCTTTTGCTTAATGATTGTTCAACATGGAGAATTCAAGGTTGATCCTTGAGAAATGTGAAGGTCATAGCAGGGTCTCGTGTGGGTAAAAAAAAAAGGAAATTGTATTGAACTTCAATTTATATAAAACCAAAGTCTGGTTGATCTGTTTTAAGATTTAAGGTCAAATCTGTTATTTAAGGTCAAATCAAATAGAAATTTGTTGATGCTTAAATCTTTGAAACTTCCAACAGGTTTGAGGTTTGACAACTTCTGGACTTTGAAATCTGGTATGGTTGATCCTGGTAATATTAATTGGTCAAAACATCAAGATCAACAATTATAAAATAAGCACTTTCACCAATGTTAAGTGAGCAATAGCAGCAAACGTGAGTCTTGTAAAGATTATCACTTTTTGTGTGACCTCAACTTGACCCCTCTGAATGCTCTCAATCATGGAAATTGACCACACTTTGATTATAACCAAACAACATCAAAACTTTGGAATGTGTGAAGTTTCAAAGGTGTTGCTTAAAAGGCGTTCGTGAAAATGACAATTGTATGTGTCTGACTTCAATGCGACCCCGCTGCGACCTTGACGTTTGATTTTATCAACCAGACTTTCATCATGTGTGAATGACTTCAAACACTATAAAACTAGTTGAAGAAATTGACAATTTTTCAAAGTTTAAGCCAGATGGCACTGCTGTGACCTTGAAATTTGACAAACATTAACCAGGCGGTCACCTTTTTTAGAAAATATCCTTAAAGGATCTTTAACCTTACTGTGACCTTGGAATTTGATGAGGTTTAATTTAACTTGCGTAGTGTGCCAAGTTTCAAGGCCCTAGCTTCAAAAACATATGAGAAAACCTCATTGAAAAATGTATATGTTTGACCTCAACGCGACCCTGCTGTCACCTTGACTTTTTCAACCAGACTTTAATCGTGTGTGAACATTATACACTAGAACTGTGTGTATTTTCAAAGCTCGTGCTATAAACGCGCTGAATAAATTGAAAATATTCCACATTTGGACCAGATGTGACCCCGCTGTGACCTTGAACTTTGACAAAGATTAACCAGCAGGTCACTTTTAATGAGGTTTTATAAAAATGCTGAAAGTATGTGAAGTATGTAAAGTCTAACTGATCTAGTATTAAAACATGTAAGACGTGACAACGACAATTTTCCAGTTTGCAAAGGAAATTTAACCTCGCTGTGACCTTGAAATTCAATGTTGTTTAATGTGATGTGCACCATACCTGGAGGTCATTATACTTTGGTTGTGTGCCAAGTTTCAAAGCCCTAGCTTTAAAAACGTGCGAGATAACCTTAATGCTATGACTCAGTGCTGTTTTGAATGATATAACGAACAAAATTATCGTTATTTGTAAAATCATTTGGGTAAATTTATCTTTTCTTTTCGTAATTGGGTTCCAGCATCTGTTGTCTTAACAAAAATCACAATATCAGTCGTGTTTGTCAACTTTTATTTTTTAGCCCCTTTGTCCGCTTTTCGTGCGCACCTTTTGGCACTTAGTCATATGTTAATTGGATCTGTGATCCAAACATGCCATGTTTGGATCACAGATCCAATTAACGTATAATGTTTGCTTGCTGCGAGCTTCGAACCTGATTTGCAAACCCTAACCTGATATGCGGTCGGGCGCGCTACCGACTCCGCTAACCGGGCTCTATCCTTCCAGGAAAAAAAGAGTTTTTCTTTGAGAGTTACTCGTTAGTTCTCAAGCATAGCGGTCCATAACCGACTCGTTGGTCCCCGAACCGCTCCTTCTGTAGTGTGTGTGCTCTGCGCTCTATCAATATGTCAATGTTCGAGGTGCCTTAACTTTATTACTGCCCCTATTCTCCCGTTTAATTACATTTTGGAAAGCAAAAGCAACAAGTCGCGTAAGGCGAAAATACCACATTTAGTCAAGCTGTCGTACTCACAAAATGACACTGAACGTACTGCATTTGTTTCACCAATACCCTATACTCGTAGTTTCGTCAGGCTACCGCTCGTGGCAAAGGCAGTGAAATTGACTAGCCAGAATGGCGCGGTAGTGGTTACGCTGAGCAGGATAGCACGCTTTTCTGTTTCTCTGTTATTTTTAACTTTATGAGCTTGTTTTTAATTCAAATATATCATATCTATATGTTTTTGGAATCAGGAACTGACAAGGAAGCAGATAAAAAAAATGTAAATCGATTTCGGAAATCTAATTTTAATCAAAATGTTCATATTTTTAATTTGTAGAGCTTTTTTTTTTATCCGAATATCACATACATATACGTTTTTGAAATCAGAAAATAATGAAACATCAGATGAAATTGTTTTTGGATCGTTTTATAAAAAAAACATTTTTAATTACAATTTTCAGATTTTTAATGACCAAACTCATTAATTAATTTCTAAGCTTTCATGCTGAAATGCAAAACCAAAGTCCGGCCTTCGTCGAAGATTACTTGGCCAAAGTTTCAATCAATTTCATTGAAAAATGAGGGTGTGACAGTGCCGCCTCAATTTTTACAAAAAGCCGGATATGACGTCATCAAAGGCATTTATCACAAAAATGAAAAAGGTCGGGGGATATCATTTCCAGGAACTCTCATGGACAGTTTCATGAACATCTGTCCAGCAGTTTTCTCTGAATCGCTCTGCACACACACACACACACACACACACACACACACACACACACATACACACACACACACACACACACACACACACACACACATACACACACACACACACACATACACACACACACACACACACACACTCACACACACACACACACACACACACACACACACATACACCACGACCCTCGTCTTGATTCCCCCTTTATGTTAAAACATTTAGTCAAAACTTGACTAAATGTAAAAAGCACTGACATCCAGCGTGACCGACATAATAGAGTTGTCATCGAAGGGCAAGGACGTCAATTCACAAAAAGAGATTTTCCTACCAAGAATTCCCTCATTATGTTATGCTTCTTTGGTGCGATGACACGTACACTATGTTCTAAATATTATCTACATAGAGAATACTGCATGGCTTGCTGTGTCGTACCAAATTTACACGAGTTGCTTTTTTGAATATTGAACAGCGAGCGAAAGCGAGCTGTTCACTATTTGAAAAAGCAACGAGTATTCTGTTTATCCTACATACTGTATTTTACGTGTATTTTACTGAGAATGTACGAGGCAGCTAACTTGAAGACGCTTGTTTTGGAACCTCGATCTCTTCTAAAGCCTCCTGCAATCTATTACGTCAAAGTAAAGAAACGTCACTCTGAAAGTGTGGCGTGACGTGTTAGTTCTAAAAATTCATCGAGGGTAATTAGCGAGCGCATTTTTTTTCTTCTATAATGACGTTTGTCTCGGTGACTTTGGCATCATAAGCAGTGGAAAAACAGGTCCCCGCCAGACTTGCATTTACATGATATACACAATCATGTGTGATTTGAACGATTATTATCTCACGAGTGTCTCTCTCACGTAAGTAGCATAAAAGGAAGGAATCAGTTGCTAAATGGCGTCGACAGAGCCAATGAGGAGTGTTGACATCTTGTTATGGTAATATCGACAGCGTCGATGCTTTTTGTACATAGTTGATTTTTTTGTTCAACGTTATTTAACTGCATTAATTTTGTGTCAGTCATAAAACTAATTTAAAAAAAAAGTTATTCTGCACAGAATCAAAGACTTGATTTTTATTTTTTTTTTTTTTATTTTTTTTTTACATATGCCCAAGTTAAAGGATACAGCAAGCCTGGACATGTCCGTGTTTGTGAACCAGATTGTGTAGGCGGCAAAGAAAATCCACCGGCACGGTTGGCCTAGTGGTAAGGCGTCCGCCCCGTGATCGGGAGGTCGTGGGTTCGAACCCCGGCCGGGTCATACCTAAGACTTTAAAATTGGCAATCTAGTGGCTGCCCCGCCTGGCGTCTGGCATTATGGGGTTAGTGCTAGGACTGGTTGGTCCGGTGTCAGAATAATGTGACTGGGTGAGACATGAAGCCTGTGCTGCGACTTCTGTCTTGTGTGTGGCGCACGTTATATGTCAAAGCAGCACCGCCCTGATATGGCCCTTCGTGGTCGGCTGGGCGTTAAGCAAACAAACAAACAAACAAATTTAAACAAAAGAAAATCCACAGGCGTTGACTTTAAGTATGTCATCTTTAGGGACGCGTCGCTGTGCTCGAAGTGTACGGCCACCAACAGTGGCAGTGACATGGGCCGTACACTGCTAGCACAGCGACGCTTACCTTAAAACATACACATGCTCTTTTCTTTAGCCGACGCTATTGGGGCACTACTAATGATGCATTTCAGTTATAATACTACCTGATCGAATGACCTTTGTTGCTTCAAGCCTCTTGTAATCTCCATCATTTTTGAAAAAGTCCCAAAATCAAACAATATTAACAAATACGACGCTGTCACAAATCGAAAACTGAAGCCTCCAAAATTAAATTGATAACATGTTAATCCTCATGCAATTATGAATCCGCTGAGCCCAAAAAAACTTCGCTGGCTTCGATAAATTTATACGACGCAGTAATTATTTGTTCTTCTTAAACGTTTGGTTCGTACAAGACCCACGTTATGTGAATAGTGAATATGTGTTATTAGTCCAAAGCAAGTTCTGGTAAAGGTTTAAACAAGTTGATATCAAAAAAGTGGGCGACGGGCTGTTCGTTTACCCAAAATGGAGCAGGCGCGGAAACAGGCTGAACGATATATGGCCCGCTGAACGCTGACCCCCATGGGTTCGCCTCGGTACAATCTGAAAATACACAGTGGATTCCCGTTCACATTTAAAAGTATGTGTCCCAGATAGAGAGAGAGAGAGAGAGAGAGAGAGAGAGAGAGAGAGAGAGAGAGAGAGAGAGAGAGAGAGAGAGAGAGAGAGAGAGAGAGAGAGAAGGAGAAGAAACAGATAAGAAGAGAGAGCGAGAAGAAGAAAGAGAAAAGTGAGAGAGAAACTTTACGCAAGTGTCACCAGCTTAACAGAGAGAGAGAGAGAGAAAGAGAGAGAGGGAGAGAGAGAGAGAGACAGACAGACAGACAGACAGACAGACAGACGTACACATAGACAGACAGACAGACACACAGGTACATACACAAAACACACACACACACACACACACACACACACACACACACACACACACACACACACACACACATACACAAAATCAGAGAGAGAGAGAGACAGAGAGAGACAGAGAGAGACAAAGAGAACAAGACAGACAGACAAAATGAGAGAGAGACAGACTAGACACATGGAGAGACATATACATATATATATAGATAGTTGGGCGGAGGTGGCCGGAGACATGCACCTGGACAAAAGGACGGAGAGAAAAGGAAGACGGAGAGACAGACTATCGGACATGTAGACAGTTTCAGATAGCATCTGTAAGAACATAGTCAACTCAACCAGCCAAACAATCCAAACCAAACCGTCAATCAACAGGAAAGAAAACAACACAAATGACCTACCTCTGATATAACGTTGACAGTACTGTCCAGCGTATTGTATTGTGCAATGACACGTGCTTCCCTCTTGCCTCGCTCCGTTGTGACATCTCTGAAAATGGAAAATTACGTTTACAAATTCATTCAATTTTCAGGGGGGAAAAGTCCATTTGTGCAGCTGCGAGCCCGCTTTCATATGAGTCAAACTTACGCCGACGAAACGCAGCTCGGGCATGAGGGAAAACATGAATGATGGAAAGAAGGGATGAGAGAAAGAATGAATGAGGGAAAGAATGAATGATGGAAAGAATAAATGAGGGAAAGAATGGATGAGGGAAAGAATGAATGATGGAAAGAATAAATGAGGGAAAACATGAATGAGGGAAAGAATGAATGAGGGAAAGAATGAATGATGGAAAGAATGAATGAGGGAAAACATGAATGAGGGAAAGAATGAATGAGGGAAAGAATGAATGAGGGAAAGACGGGATGAGGGAAAGAATGAATGAGGGACAGAATGAATGAGGGAAAGAATGAATGAGGGAAAGACGGGATGAGGGAAAGAATGAATGAGGGAAAGAATAAATGAGGGAAAGAATGAATGATGGAAAACATGAATGAGGGAAAGAATGAATGAGGGAAAGAATGAATGATGGAAAACATGAATGAGGGAAAGAATGAATGAGGGAAAGAATGAATGAGGGAAAGAATGAATGAGGGAAAGAATGAATGAGGGAAAGAATGAATGATGGAAAGAATGAATGATGGAAAGAATAAATGAGGGAAAGAAGGGATGAGGGAAAGAATGAATGATGGAAAAAATGAATGATGGAAAGAAGGGATGAGAGAAAGAATGAATGAGGGAAAGAATGAATGATGGAAAGAATAAATGAGGGAAAGAAGGGATGAGGGAAAGAAGGGATGAGGGAAAGAATGAATGATGGAAAGAATGAATGAGGGAAAGAATGAATGAGGGAAAGAATAAATGAGGGAAAGAAGGGCTGAGGGAAAGAATGAATGATGGAAAGAATGAATGAGGGAAAGAATGAATGAGGGAAAGAATGAATGATGGAAAAAATAAATGAGGGAAAGAAGGGATGAGGGAAAGAAGGGATGAGGGAAAGAATGAATGATGGAAAGAATGAATGAGGGAAAGAATGAATGATGGAAAGAATGAATGATGGAAAGAATAAATGAGGGAAAGAAGGGATGAGGGAAAGAATGAATGAGGGAAAGAAGGGATGAGGGAAAGAATGAATGAGGGAAAGAATGAACGAGGGAAAGAATAAATGAGGGAAAGAAGGGATGAGGGAAAGAAGGGATGAGGGAAAGAAAGAATGATGGAAAGAATGAATGATGGAAAGAATAAATGAGGGAAAGAATGAATGAGGGAAAGAATGAATGAGGGAAAGAATGAATGAGGGAAAGAATGAATGATGGAAAACATGAATGAGGGAAAGAATGAACGAGGGAAAGAATGAATGAGGGAAAGAATGAATGATGGAAAACATGAATGAGGGAAAGAATGAATGAGGGAAAGAATGAATGAGGGAAAGAGGGGATGAGGGAAAGAATGAATGAGGGAAAGAATGAATGAGGGAAAGAATGAATGATGGAAAACATGAATGAGGGAAAGAATAAATGAGGGAAAGAATGAATGATGGAAAACATGAATGAGGGAAAGAATGAATGAGGGAAAGACGGGATGAGGGAAAGAATAAATAAGGGAAAGAATGAATGATGGAAAAAATGAATGATGGAAAGAAGGGATGAGAGAAAGAATGAATGAGGGAAAGAATGAATGATGGAAAGAATGAATGAGGGAAAGAATGAATGAGGGAAAGAATAAATGAGGGAAAGAAGGGATGAGGGAAAGAAGGGATGAGGGAAAGAATGAATGAGGGAAAGAATGAACGAGGGAAAGAATGAATGAGGGAAAGAAGGAATGAGGGAAAGAAGGAATGAGGGAAAGAATGAATGAGGGAAAGAATGAATGATGAAAAGAATGAATGAGGAAAAGAATGAACGAGGGAAAGAATGAATGAGGGAAAGAAGGAATGAGGGAAAGAATGAATGATGGAAAGAATGAATGAGGGAAAGAATGAATGAGGGAAATAATGAATGAGGGAAAGAATGAATGAGGGACAGAAGGAATGATGGAAAGAATAAATGAGGGAAAGAAGGGATGAGGGAAAGAATGAACGAGGGAAAGAATGAATGAGGGAAAGAAGGGATGAGGGAAAGAATGAATGAGGGAAAGAATGAATGAGGGAAATAATGAATGAGGGAAAGAATGAATGAGGGACAGAAGGAATGATGGAAAGAATGAATGAGGGAAAGAATGAATGAGGGAAAGAATGAACGAGGGAAAGAATGAATGAGGGAAAGAATGAATGAGGGAAAGAATGAATGAGGGAAAGAATGAATGAGGGAAAGAATGAATGAGGGAAAGAATGAATGAGGGAAAGAATGAACGAGGGAAAGAATGAATGAGGGAAAGAAGGGATGAGGGAAAGAATGAATGAGGGAAAGAATGAATGAGGGAAAGAATGAATGAGGGAAATAATGAATGAGGGAAAGAATGAATGAGGGACAGAAGGAATGATGGAAAGAATAAATGAGGGACAGAATGAATGATGGAAAGAATAAATGAGGGAAAGAAGGGATGAGGGAAAGAATGAATGAGGGAAAGAATGAATGAGGGAAAGAATGAATGAGGGAAATAATGAATGAGGGAAAGAATGAATGAGGGAAAGAATGAATGAGGGAAAGAATGAATGAGGGACAGAAGGAATGATGGAAAGAATAAATGAGGGAAAGAAGGGATGAGGGAAAGAATGAATGAGGGAAATAATGAATGAGGGAAAGAATGAATGAGGGAAAGAATGAATGAGGGAAAGAATGAATGAGGGAAAGAATGAATGAGGGAAAGAATGAATGAGGGAAAGAATGAGGGAAAGAATGAATGAGGGAAAAAATGAATGAGGGAAAGAATGAAGGAGGGAAAGAATGAATGAGGGAAAGAATGAATGAGGGAAAGAATGAATGAGGGAAAGAATGAATGATGGAAAGAATGAATGAGGGAAAGAATGAATGAGGGAAAGAATGAATGAGGGAAAGAATGAATGAGGCAACTGTTGAGCATCTTGTTTGTTCAATTTAAGAAACGAAAGGTCGACACTTCTCTGATTGTTCCTTTTTGTAAATAATCAAAAATCCATCAACATAACCTTTCTTGTATTAAAATCGAAATACATTTTCTAATAAACGAAAAAGGAAGAAGGAAGACTCTAAGGAAGACAGACACAAAAGGAAGGGCGAAAGGACTCTATACACTTGTGCTCGCAACAAGCAAGCAGAGTGCAAACAGCCACGCACACCAACAAAAAAACAAACATTCCCCATCGTGTCCCTTTCTTCCAGGAAGTGTTGGGTTTGGCGTTAGAACTGAGCAATTGAAAAGCCACAATTTATAATTTCTAACAATTTTCATTCACACCAATTCTTTTCAATTTACCTTTCTTAAAGGAAGCGCCGGGTTTGGAAATAGAACAGAGTATATAATTAAAAATAATAACATGTTAAATTCTTATTTCTAATAATTTTCATTCACACCATTCTTTTCAATTTACCTTTTGCGCGTAGTAACAAGCAGGCGAGCTCGCGTCCAGCAAACCATCACACCCTGCCGGGCTGAACTCCTGTAACAAGTGGCAGTCCACTCGGCCATCTACCGGACACACGTTGACCGATTCACAGCCTGCAGTTTGTGAACATCGGACATGGCAGTCTACTGCGGATCTGGACGTAAAAGACTCGAGTGCCTGGCCATTGAAAACCTTCCCTCTTGGACATTTTGTGTATCCCTCTCCGGTTTGGTTTGTCAATTTTTGACTGTAAACTTTGCTGTTCTCAATTTTTAAGAGACAGATTAGAAGCGTTAAAATGCAATGCAATCGCAGCATGTTTTCTCTCGTTTTGTTGTTGCTATTTTTTCTCTCTCGTTGTTATGACACAGTTGAACTCCTACTGCGTCTCTCTTCCCTCTGTCTTTATCTTCTCGTTCGGTTGTCGTTCTGTATTGTCGTTGTTGATGTCGGTGGTGGTGGTGGAGGTGGTGGTGTTGGTAGTGTTAGTGACGTTGTTGTTGTTATTGTTGCTGTCGTGGTGTAGTGGCTTTTGGTAGTGACAGTAGCAGTGATGGTTGCAACGCTCGATGTTTTCCCCAGCTTACAAAAAGACAAACTATGTCAATTAACTGTCGTACGGTGATATATTGGAATAAGAGCACTTACACCAACTCCAAAAAGAATCCCGCCTGACAACCACACGCCCTGGATCGTGGAACGCCTAGTTGTGTCCACCGCAGGCGCTACACACTTTTACTATGGAAAGCCGTTTGGCTCATAACCTTTACACGTGTAATAAAACATAAATACACGCGTAATAAATGATTAATACACGTGTGTTTATTTCTTATTGCACGTGTAATTTATTTTTTTCTTATGCTATGGAATAGCATAATGATTAAATACACGTGTACTAAATATTTCATACTCGTGTAAGAAATGATTAAATACACGTGTAATTAACATTTCATGCGCGTGTAAGAAATGTTTAAATACACGTGTAATTATTTATTACACGTGTTTATCCTACATACGTGAGAGAGACACCCGTGAGATAATAATCGTTCAAATCACACGTGTGTATATCATGTAAATGAGGTCATGTCAAGCAAGTCTGGCAGGGACCTGTTTGTCCACTGCTTCTGACGCCAAAGTCACCGAGACAAACGTCATAGAAACAAAAATTGCGCTCGCTAATTACCCTCGATGAATCTTTAGAACTAACACGTCACGCCACAATTTCAGAGTGACGTTTCTTTGCTTTGACGTAATATATTGCACGAGGCTTTAGAAGAGATCGAGGTTCCAAAACAAGCGTCTTCAATTTAGCTGTTTCGACTGAAAGACATTTTCAGTAAAATACACGTAAGAACAGTATGTAGGATAAACATAATACTACATGGCTTGCTGTGTCGTACCAGATTTACACTCGTTGCTTTTTCAAATAGTGAACAGCTCGCTTTCGCTCGCAGTTCAATATTTAAAAAAAAACACTTGTGTAAATCTGGTACGACACAGCAAGCCATGTAGTATTCTCTATATTTAATCATTTCTTACACGTGTATGAATTATTTATTACACGTGTATGAATCAATCATTACGCGCGTATTAATTATTTAGTACGCGCGTATGAATCATTTCTTACGCGCGTATGAATTATTTATTACGCGTGTATAGGTTATGAGCCAAACGGCTTTCCATATTTTACGTCCCCCGCACGCGGAAGCAGAGTTGATATATCGCAAAATAATTGCCCTGTGAAGGTATGTTTTGGCAGATCACATTATTTATTATAGAGATTCCGAAGCAGAATTGCCTAGGCTATAAGTACAATATTTTATTTAGGCCTTGTTGTGTACTCGTGAACAGTGGCGTTCGATTTTCTGCCGAAGTCCGTGAAAATTATGCAGAGAGGTCTCAATTTCTTACAAATTAACCCAGAACTACCATTTGAATCACTATTCTAATACTCACAGTTCAAAATTCGATACCTTTCAGACTTGTATGCGCGTTTTGGGGCACTCGATTCTCAGTGGGTAAGGTCCCCCGCAGACACCAGATAAGGTCCCCCGCATTCAGTTTTGCCAGAGTACGTGCTACGTCCCCCCCCCCCCCCCTGCATGTGCGCGCTGACATAGCACATCATTCACAGCAAAACTAACCCGTTTGAAGCGTTTTCTTTTGACACACGAAAACCAGCGACCACACACTAACTAACTGCCGGGGAGGTGTCTGGGTAACAGATCGACAGCCACCTGGATATCAGTTATCAAGGGAAACAACTTGAGCACTTTTCTGGAGAGTGTACTCTTTTTTATTCGCAAGAACAGCTTCCAAAAATATATGTGTTCACAGAGAGGTCAAGAGAGGTCAAGAGAGGTCAAGAGAGAGAGAGACTGACTATTAGGGTTTAACGTCCTCTTAGACCAACTGGTCTATATTGGGACAGGTATTGGTAATACGCTGAAGATATGGTGTGATACTTTGATTCGAACAAGCCCGCTGTGGCTGTCTTCTTCGACACACCAGCATTGGGTTTGTCTCGTCAAAGTATCGAAATACGATCATGATAATCAGAGACGAGAGATGATGCATGCGTGTCTTCGTGTTTTCCAAGCCCTGAGACTTTCGCTGTGAACGTGGGATCTTTTTCGTGCGCATGTGTGCACACGGGGGTGTTCGGACACCGAAGAGAGTATGCACAAAGTTGACTCCGAGAAATAAATCTCTCGCCGAACGTGGGGATCGAACCCACGCTGAAAGCGACCAACTGGCGACAAAGCCAGCGCGCTACCAACTGAGCTACGTCCCCGCCCTAGAGAGAGAGAGAGAGAGAGAGAGAGAGAGAGAGAGAGAGAGAGAGAGAGAGAGAGAGAGAGAGAGAGAGAGAGAGAGAGAGAGAGAGAGAAAGAGAGAGAGAGAGAGCGAGAGAGAAAGAGAGAGAGAGAGAGAGAGAGAGAGAGAGATCAAATCAAATTTTATTTTACGAGGGTTGTGGCATAAGCAAGAGAGAGAGAGAGAGAGAGAGAGAGAGAGAGAGAGAGAGAGAGAGAGAGAGAGAGAGAGAGAGAGAGAGAGAGAGAGAGAGAGACTGACTGACTATTAGTGTTTAACGTCCTCTTAGACCAACTGGTCTATATTGGGACAGGTATTGGTAATACGCTGAAGATATGGTGTGATACTTTGATTCGAACAAGCCCGCTGTGGCTGTCTTCTTCGACACAGCCAAGCATTGGGTTTGTCTCGTCAAAGTATCGAAATACGATCATGATAATCAGAGACGAGAGATGATGCATGCGTGTCTTCGTGTTTTCCAAGCCCTGAGACTTTCGCTGTGAACGTGGGATCTTTTTCGTGCGCATGAGTGCACACGGGGGTGTTCGGACACCGAAGAGAGTCTGCACAAAGTTGACTCCGAGAAATAAATCCCTCGCCAAACGTGGGGATCGAACCCACGCTAATAGCGACCAACTGGCTACAAAGCCAGCGCGCTACCAACTGAGCTACGTCCCCGCCGAGAGAGAGAGAGAGAGAGAGAGAGAGAGAGAGAGAGAGAGAGAGAGAGAGAGAGAGAGAGAGAGAGAGAGAGAGAGAGAGAGAGAGAGAGAGAGAGAGAGAGAGAGAGAGAGAGAGAGAGAGAGAGAGAGAGAGAGAGAGAGAGAGAGAGAGAGAGAGAGAGAGAGAGAGAGAGAGAGAGAGAGAGAGAGAGAGAGAGAGAGAGAGAGAGAGAGAACGCAGGAACGCAGGAAAATTTAATGCGAGGCCACCGGCATATACGCATGGGGGTTTACAAAAGACACAGGAAAAAATAGGAATAAAAATCAACAACAAAATTTCATGGTTGTACAGAAACAAAAAAAAATATATATCGTGGCACGAAAATTTACAAATTTTGTCTCAAAGTATCAGTCATAGCAACAATTGCCTGTTTGAAATTTCTTCATCACGTGTTTTCATGGCATAGTAACAATACATGGCTACAGCTCTATTAATGTATATACTCTCATTTTGTAGCAGAAAAATCAAGGGTGGTACATGTACATTGTCAGTGAAATATTTCAAAATATATTTTACACGTAGATCCTGGTATTTTGGGCAATGTAGCAGAAAATGTATTTCGTTTTCCACAGCAGGACAAAACGGGCACGTGTTTGGTACAGCACTATAGCGTTTGTTTCCATTCAGATCAATAATACCTAGGCGTAGTTTGACAAAAATGTTTCTAAATTTAGTAAGTGTGATATCTGTTAGGTATTTTTCCGGCTGCAATAAAGACTTGAACGAACTATACGTTGAAAATCTATCACTTTCCATTATCTTACCAAACCATTCCTGCTTATAGTGCTCAGTCAATCAAACGCTGTCTGAACGCACGCAAAAAAGCTTTTTCATGAACAACACCACCAAGAGAGAGAACAAGAACAAGAACAAATCTTTAATTGTCTAAGGCCACAGCCCCTTACAATAGTGGTTAAAATAACAGCAATAGTATCTGCACAGTTATAAATTATAGTCACGCATAAAATTCAACAAATACATTAAAACCCTGATGACATATCACTGAACCTCATTTATAAGGGTTCGTCTCTTCTGTAGCATGAAGAACACAAATCTGCTGAAGCTGTTCATCACATTTTCCTCATTATTGCCACAGAAATACACAAGTTGTTGTTGCAGCGTCTTTGAGTTCGAGATTTTCAAATACTTTGCTCGAAGGTCTTGATAAAAAGGACATAAAAATACAACATGGTGTTCATCTTCTCTATCAGCTGTACAGAGAGGACAGTTTCTTGTCGTTTGGTTTGGTGCGTACCGAAACTTGTGAGCGTTGACACCAAGAGAGAGAGAGAGAGAGAGAGAGAGAGAGAGAGAGAGAGAGAGAGAGAGAGAGAGAGAGAGAGAGAGAGAGAGAGAGAGAGAGAGAGAGAGAGAGAGAGAGAGAGAGAGAGAGAGAGAGAGAGAGAGAGAGAGAGAGAGAGAGAGAGAGAGAACAAGAACAAGAACAAAAACAATTCTTTATTTTACGAGGGTAATAGAGTAAGCAGTGATCTGCTTTTTTACATCTGACCCTCGCCCTAAAGAGGGACTAGTCTAAAATTGTGAGGAACAACACAAGTAAACAGTGTTTAGGTTTTGGGTGAATCACCACGAGCACAAGGAACGGGCGATCAACGTGAACAAGACAAACAGGAAAAATGCACTTGCGTTCCGCGGCGAACGGGGGTTCCAGGAAACACAGAGTCAATATCTCCAGGATCACACAAACACCACAGAAACACAAACTACACTACAGCACAGTGACACAGAGGACCAACATCCACATGAAACACAGACACTGTAGCAAAACTGATAATGACTCTTTCCGCTTTCAGCAAACACAGGGCAGCTGAACGACGGTCAGAGGGTAAGTCACGGTTGGTTACGTTCTGGAGCAAGTTAGAGCAGGTGTGTACAGCTCGGTGACGCTGAGCAGACTGCTCAAGGTGTGTTAATCGTGTATAACTAACTGATTCGCTTATGTACAATAGCAAACCAGTTTCTTTACTTTGCTGTGGGTCTCGTCGTAATACATTGTAACCAGGAATAGCAACATCAGAATCTGAAATCTGGTGAGATAATCTGGATTCTGAAAACCCAAAAACGTGAAAGCTTGAACCAGAATTTAAAAGCATAGTAGATATATCAGTCATTTTGTTAATTACAAGGTTTATATTCAGGTGTCCCACGCGAAAACCCTCTTTAGTGGGCCATGCATTTAGACAGCTGCTCATCGTGAAACTATAAGTACAACAGCGTTTTAACTCTTGAGCGTTAAAATGAATCGATATATCTACTGAAATATCTTGGTACAAAATAAGCCAACTAAAAGTAAATAGCAAACGAGAGAGAAAAAGCAATTAAGAAACACAAAAATATGTTATCAAAAAGGAATAGACACTGTAATATGAAAAAGGAGACAATAAACTACTTTGAACGAAGAAGTAAGTTACTAATTAATACTAAGTAAATAAGTAAGTAAAAAGTGATACTGTAATAGACAACAACAATCAATAAGCAAAGGGCGACGTCTCCGAGACTGTCCAAAAGTGGTGGTAAAGTTAATATTCGTACTTTCAGTTGAAGACTGTTGTCAAACAATGAGACACACGCACACTTGAACGTGGATGATCGCAAATAACGACACAGTTGTGACTAGATCAGTAGACACAAGCACACACTTATTATCAACCTGACTTCTCAAAGTATAAGAAGAAAGGTTTCACACGTTGGAGTAAGTGTAAATTCACAGTCTTCGGGTCACTTTTGATTGAACACAGTCAAGGGTCGCACTAAAACACTGTAGTTTTAAAACTACACACACAATATCGACAATGTCACCGTTTAGCATCTGGCCCTTTCGATATGACACGATGCACACTACACACTGCAGAGAGGGCACACACTTACTTGGTTATTAAGGATTATTCCCCCCTAGCTGCTTCTTTCTCTCTGTAAACTTGTAGGGCTAGTTATTTTTCGGTAACTTACCCAACAACCAAAATCACTTACCCAACAACGGGCCTGAATCCTCGATAGCTCATGGGTTGAGACTGTACACATTGTGGATCTACTTTTTGCGACTCAAAAGTTCAGAACACTCTAATGTACAAAATATACATTTCTGGAGCAAACAATACAACCATTCCGCATTTAAACCAACAACTACAGGCTTGAACACATGAATCTCAATATAAAATCCATGAGTTTGGTTGTTTTCTGAATTCAGATCTGCCGTGCACAATCGTTTATCGCCAGCAAGATTCCAAGGAAAAGTAACTCTCATACTTTGTCTAGCGACACGAGTAGTTCCCCTTCCAGATTTCGGCTGCATCGACAAGGTTGCAATCCGACGGTCAGTTTTCAACAATATTTCATTTTATAAACAGACCACACGCAATCAATTGCAAACATTTAATCAACTTAAAGAACATGCAGCGGTTTCATACACTATTTTTCCCCAGAAAACTGAACTTCATACAGTTTTTAACGTTGGAACACGGGTGTAAAACTTCGTCTGCTAGTCACATTCGAGGAAAGGACATTTCCTGAGCGATACCAAAACATGAACAGAACACACACTATCTGCCTTTACCGCCACAGCAGAATGACAACATGACTGTGTACTTGATTTTAGTTCAAAACATGGAAACTGACAAGAAGTGTTAACATAATTGAATGATTTGCACGGAACTATACAACCGCGCATTAATCGATCGCCTGCGCAGGTAGACTGGTTGGGTGAATATGATTCGATCAAACTTTCGCACAAAAACTCCTCTTTTCTTTGAATAACTAAAGAAAGGAGGAATAAAGAGGTTACATACCTCGTCTCAGTGATTATCAAAAATAATGGTCTCAGTTCGCGGTCATGAAAAAGCTCGTTGAAGCTCGCATTTTTCATGATCCGCTAACTTCGACCATTATTTTTGATAATCACTGAGACTCGGCATGTAACCTCTATATCTCTCCGATAGTCAATGGCCACGAGCATTTGAAATTCGCACATTTAAACGAATACTGGTATTGGTATACTTGTTATGAGTCTTTCTCTTTCTGTTTCACACACACACACACACTCTAACACACACACACACTCTAACACACACACACACACACACACACACACACACACACACACATGAGTGCGCAGGCACGTACGTACGCACGCACGTATGCACGCACACATAAACACACATCATACATAGTGGTATTCGCACACGCATAGTTACGCTCTCGCACACACGCACACACACACACACACACACACACACACACACACACACACACACACACACACACACACACACACACACACACAATTCATTGTTTTCATTCGGAACATACTCTCTTTCGAAGTCACACAGACTGATGAATGATCACCTAAACAAGTGTAGCGGCCATCACGCCGCCCTGGTAGGGGTAGTGTTGCGGGAAGGCAGGTGGTGGACAGCCATACCCCAAGGGGAACACAGCGCTCCCATGAGGGGAGAAGGGGTGTGGCCCAGGCCAGGGCAGGGGGTGAAGTCGCCTAGCTGTATGCCACCAGTAAGGCGGCGGCGAGAGGGGCAAGCCCGGGGGGCTTTCGAATGAAGAGGCTGGTCCACTAACGAGACGGTGTCTGTTGTCTCGGTTGACTAGTGGCATGTGGCTGTTGCTGTCATTACGACCCTGCCATGGCTGTCTCGCTGGGGGAGAGAACCGGACATGACCGGGACCGTTCCTCGGTGGCTGCCCCTGCGCTCCGTGCTCTGCAACCTCAGCACGGCGATATGGATGTTGTGCGGGGGCCTGAACCGGGTTATGTGCGGGGGTCTCCAACAATGGTTTGCGGGTACCGCTATGGATGACATCACGCAGCTGGCCAGCGTACTTTATGTTGCACGCCAGTCTGCCGGTACCCTGACGACTGGGGTGAATGTCGTCCTTGTACAGGGCCTTTCGTGGAGCTCCATTGCTGGTGAGAAAGGTCGGGGTGTGGTCGACCAGCAACACCTTCTCCTTGCTGCAGGCCCTGACCAGGGCGTCGTTTGACGATGCGACGGTCTTCTTCAGTGGATGTTCTCCACATGGTGGGACGATGGAGGAGAAGTGAGGGCGTGCATTGGGAAATACTTTTTTCACTAGTTTTATAATGGCACTCCAGTTTGTCTCGGTGATTGTATTTTCTCGGCATGTGTTAATGCCGATATGCACAACAGCAAGTAGCACATTAGGACATTGGGGAATATGCTTAAGCCAATGTGCTATATCATCCAAGGCTAGGCCAGAAACACTGATGTTTTCTACACGTTTTTCTGGAAATGTAAGCTCTGGTCTGACAGGGCAAAGAACAGAGTCTCCAATCAGCACGTGCTGGGGCCACTCTGCACTCCGCTAGTCGCTGTCGCGGTGTTTTCACGGTGTGCATGGGCCTGCTGACTGTGTGTCTTTTGACTGCTGCTGTTGCTTCTGGTTTGTCACCTGTCAGTGGCTTTTCCTGGTTTGCGTTGTGCACGACAACATCTGTATTGCCTGTGCAGGTGGAAAAAGTATCTCGATCAGAGAGCACAGAAAACATGTTTGCAACTTTGACGGTGCAGATATCAACACATCATGTGGTAACAGGAAAATCATATGTTTCTGTGTGAACGGAAGACGTCTTTGGTTTGTGGTGAGACTCACTCTGTGCCTGCAGTTGTTTCTTGCAGTCGCCTAACTGGGATTTTAGGTCATGCATTTCCTTGGAAAGTCTGTTGTTCTCTCGTTGGAGTGCGTCCATGCCAAACAATCGCACTACAGCACCAAAATCTGTGAAACAACCTCTGCCAAAACACTCTTCTCCACAATGAATGACCTTCTTGGCTGCTCTTCTGCTTCTCCCTTGCCCAACAACATCGACCCCTCCAAACTGTCGCAAGCTTTCTCTGATTACTTCCATAACAAGATCCAAACCATCCGTGACAAACTAGACAAAATCCCACACCAAAACTCTGAAACTCCTCCTGCATTTACAGGCACTCCCTTCACACACTTTCAGCCTCTCACTCTCACTGACCTGGAGAAAGTCCTCAAAGAAATGACATTGAAAACCTGTGACCTTGACCCTCTTCCCACACAACTCTACTCTGACTGTCTTCCTGAACTCCTCCCTTCTATTCTCAAAATCATCAACACTTCTCTGCAAACAGGCACTGTTCCCAACTCCTTTAATCGTCGCGATATAACCTTCGTGGTTGAAAACGACGTTAAACACCAAATAAAGAAAGAAAGAAAGAACTCCTTTAAGACTGCTATTGTCAAACCTCTACTGAAGAAACCATCACTCGACCCAAACACTCTCAGCAACTACCGCCCTGTCTCAAACCTTTCCTTCATCTCCAAACTCCTTGAAAGAGTCGTCCTGAAACAACTCAACTCTCACCTTCTTTGCAACAATCTTCTCTCTCCGCTTCAATCTGCCTATCGTCCTCACCACTCCACCGAAACTGCCCTTCTCAAAATCACTAATGATCTCCTCCTTGCCACTGACCAAGCTGAAATCTCTGCCGTCGCTCTACTTGATCTATCAGCGGCCTTTGACACAGTCGACCACAACATCCTCCTTCAACGCCTTCAGCACACCTTTGGTATCCATAGCACAGCTCTTTCTTGGTTCTCTTCTTATCTCACCTACCGCTACCAGACTGTTTCGATTGACAAACTGAACTCTGACCCCATCAGGCTTGAGTGCGGAGTCCCTCAAGGCTCAGTCCTTGGGCCTGTACTATTTACTCTCTACACTCAACCTCTTGACCACATCCTTGACCGACACAACGTTCTCCACCACTCTTTTGCCGACGACTCTCAACTTCACAACAGCTCTTCCCCTGACCAGTCTGAATCTCTTCTTTCCTCTATCTCTGACACTATCACTGACGTGCAGAATTGGATGACAGAAAACAAACTTCAGCTCAATAGCAACAAAACTGAAGCTATCCTAATAGGCACTACATCCAAACTCTCCAAAGCCACTTCCGACTCTCTTCAACTCTCTGACTCTTCTGTCCCTCTGTCTTCTGCTGTCAAAAACCTCGGAGTGACTCTAGACAACACCCTTTCCATGAAACAACACATCTCTTCTGTCTCTCGCACCTGCTACTTCCAACTCCGCCGCATCGCCACTATCCGCAAGTACCTCACCACAGATGCTACCGCCAAACTGGTCACTTCCACCATTCTCTCACGTCTTGACTATTGTAACTCTCTCTTGGCGGGTCTTCCCTCTTCTTCTATCTCTCGTCTCCAACGCATTCAAAATAGCTCTGCCCGTCTTGTCTTACGAAAGAAAAAGGGAGATCATATCACCCCCCTCCTAAATCAGCTCCACTGGTTGCCCGTTCCTGCCCGTATCACATACAAAATCAACACTCTCACCTACAAATGCTTCCATGGTCTCGCCCCTGCCTATCTCTCCGACTCTCTCTCTCTCTCTATGTCCCTTCACGAGCACTTAGATCATCTGCCGACTCCCTCAAGCTCAACATCCCCCACACCAAACTCAAAACAGCAGGTCAACGCTCATTTTCTTTCCAAGCACCTAGCCAATGGAACACACTACCTCTCCCCCTCCGTCAACAACAGTCCCTCGAATCATTCAAATCTGCACTCAAGACATTCCTTTTTTCCACATAATCCATGCATTCTACACTGCCCACCCCATCCCACCCTGAATAACTGTACATATTTTAATGGTTGATGGTGTGTGCGTGTTGGTGACTTTAAGTCTCCGTGTGTGTGAATGAGTGTATGTGCGCCTTGAGTCGCCTGTTGGTGAGATATGTGCGCGTTATAAATATTCGTATTATTATTATTACTATTATTATTATTATTATTATTATTATTATTATTTAAGTTATTGAGACATCCCAGTGCTGAGTTCAATAATTATTTTCGAGATTTGCTCTATAAATCCCTTAGTGCACTGGGATTGTTTCAATAACGATATTGTCAGTACCGCCAGAGAAAAAAGAAGATTCAAAACGCACATTTTGCAAAGCGCATTTGGATAGGCGTAACTGTGTGGTCAGGTTTGTGTCACTGGATCTACTTTTGTGTGGGCTGTCTCAAGTGTGTCGTGCTTTTGTCACACGCAAACTCTTGTTTTAATTTCTGTTGGTAAATTCCAGTGAAGCGTTAAGCTAAAAAGTGATGACCTTTCACAGAGACCTCATTTAAACTCGGAGAAAAGACTGTACTCTTAATTATTTGCGATTCGAAACCTTCATCGAGCTTCGACAAATTGACTGTGCAGAGTGTTGCCCCTTGAATTGACTCCGGCCAAGGCCACGGTTAGCAGACTCGGATTTTCAAAGTAAATGTGGTATGTTTCTTCTGTTGTATCTTCACTCATCGGGGAGACTGGTACTATTATATATGAACCGTAAGAATGCTGTGAACCCTACACGTAGTATGTCCCCATCGTTTGCTTGTTCACATTTGCCCAACATGTTAATTTGCTGCGAGGTTTATGTCGTCTGCTAGGGCGGCTAGGGCAAGCGAACCACGGCACTGCACTGCAGTCTCATTTCAAAAACAACAATTGCTCGTCTGCACGCATGATGCAGGCTGGTAATAAGTTTTATACATGGTAAGAACGTTCTTAACCCTACACGTTTTCGATTCCGATTGTTGTTGCCTTGAAATAATAATTCGGAAACCATTCATTTACTGAACTGATGCAGTCGTATTTCAGTGTAATCTAGTCTGCTACGTATATATTCCAAATGCTGATCTAGTTCAGTGGTACGTTATCGGAATAACACTTGTGTTTTCTGTTAGCTGCTGGGAATTGTATACTAACTCATCATTTGGTAATGTGGATAATAAGCTACGGCATAATTATGAGAAGATTCTTCGCAAGTCGAAACTGAAAAATAGACACAGCGGGTTCTATTTTTAGATAGTGGCAACTGTGGCACAGGCACATGCAATCTGTCAGAAAAAAAACACTTCTGCTTTAATTGAGAAGCAGGAATTTATAGTATTTTGGTATTGTGGAGAATATAAGCTACATGTCATTAATTAATTCTGAGGATGAGAGCACAGTCTCGCTTAGGCAAAGGGCGGAAGAATACGCTCTGTGGAAAAGTTAGCGCACTCCAAGAGTGCGCTAACAGTTTTAGCGCATCGCCATTAGCCAATCAACTGGTTCACATCAGTCATGTGACACCAGTACTTACTGACAATTATTATTATTATTATTATTATTGATATTATTATTATTATTATTATTATTATTATTATTATGATTTCGTAAACCTTCTCAAATTTTACCTTCATGTGTTCTTTAAGGTCCGCCTTTACTTTATATTTTGCAGTTTCTATCAGAGACTGAACATCATCTGAGTGATAGTTCTGCAGTGGGAAGGTCTGGCAGGTAAGGGGAAGTAAGAGTGGGGCCCTCTGTCGTGGGGGATGCCTCAGGCAGGGTTTGGGCAGGAGTCAAAGAAGAAGCGGAAGTCACCAATGGGGATATCTGAGGGTCATCCACGCTTTCGCTGTCAGCAACGGTGATCTCAGAGAGAGAGAGAGGGAGAGAGAGAGAGAGAGAGAGAGAGAGAGAGAGAGAGAGAGAGAGAGAGAGAGAGAGAGAGAGAGACAGAGACAGAGAGACAGAGAGACAGAGAGATAGATAGATAGAGAGAGAGAGAGAGAGAGAGAGAGAGAGAGAGAGAGAGAGAGAGAGAGAGAGAGAGAGAGAGAGAGAGAGAGACAATGACAATGACAATGACAATTCTTTATTTTACGAGGGTAACAGAATAAGCATTGGTATACTTTTTTTGTATCTGGCCCTCGCCCTAAAGAGGGACTAAATCTACTATAAAAACTACTACTACTACTACTACTACTACTACTACAATACTTACATATTTTTTTTCCCTTACACCTGTTCCTTGTCCTGGTGTGCTCTCACGCCGCCCCGTCCCTGCACTCGCTGCTCCATCCACATCTGAATTTCGTTCCGCTGCCAGACTTGTCGATTTTACAGACACTCCAGGGAGGGATGTCGGGTCGTTGCGGTAGGCTACCCTCGGAAGATGACACTGCACTTCTGCTGAGTCACTTCGACGGTGTTCAGTAGTGGGTCTGTCCCGAGCTAACGGACGCAGCCCACTACCTACTATGCCCCCTACTATCGACATTGACTGCTAAGTCGCGGAGCCAGACTGAGCGAGGGTCCCCTCCAGAGAGCAAACCGCCACCACGTCCCTCCGTCGACCCCCCCAGAACGTCACACGTTGAAGACTGACAGCAGAAGTACTATTCAGGGAAGGATGGAACAGGAACACTGAGACCAAGGTCACCATGAGAGCTCCGGGCATGAAGGGCCACAAGAGCAAGGACAATTTATAATTTTGGATGATTAATGAGATGAGGATGATTATAATGATGATGCTATGGATTTCCAATTTGGTTTGAGACTACGTGACAGGGCAGCACTCTACGCTTACTGTCATAATATATCCTGGTGTCAACCAGGCCCGAGAACTGCCGCACCTGCGGTGTTGGTCAGGTATACAGAACCTGAGCACCCTCAAAGTCGCATTCGTTCAGTGAATGACACTCGGCTGTGTGATTCCAGCCTTCCCATAGGAACCATAGCACTTCCACTCTGGGTAGGAGCCGACCGTAGCCCGAAAAACCCACATGACCCTAGTCTGATGGGATTCGAACCCACGACCTCCCGGCCCACAGCCCGACGCGCTAACCACTGCGCTACGGGGGCCGGTAATACTTACATAATTAGTAAAACAGTATAAGTTTATGTACATACGTGCATTATATGAAACATTGTAGTTTATACATGTTCATGACAAGGTGCAAAGCAAAAATTTGCAAGTCAATTAGAGTAAGAATACTATGCAATAGTACATCAACTCTGCACGACAATGGATATTATGCAGAACATCATAATTTCAAAAACAAAACAATAAATCAAAAGTGAGTGACTGTGTCTCAAAAGACATAACAATCAAGAATATACTATTTTCATTAAATGGGATATATATTTGTTTTTGAAAGAATCTCTGCTGGTAGCTTCCCGTAAGGCATTCGGAAGAGCGTTCCAGAGACGGCCACCTGAATAAACTAGACTAGACTTAAATAAGTCTATCCTAAGAAGAGGAGTGTTACATTTCATAAGGTGGTGTGAATTCTTCAAAGAGAACTTTGAACAAATGGTTTGGGGTAACGTTTCGGATATAATTTTATGCATAAAGATTCCTTTGTTAAAAAGCAGTCTTGACTTTAGAGGTAAGATCCCTAAATGTATGTAGTCTAACTCTGTGAGGGTAGTGTGCTTTAGTAATACTACTTTTAGCGCTCTTTTATGTAATCTGCTAAGTGGTTTTAAGGAATTTTCACTTGCTGAGTCCCATAGAGTGGATGCGTAATCAATAACAGATTGAATATGAGCAATGAAGAACAATTTTCTGGTGTGGCAGTTCAGGAAGTGTTTAATTCTAGATAAGAGGTACACTTTCTTTGACACCACTTTACTAAGTTGCTCTATGTGGGTTGACCAAGACAAGTTGTTATCGATATTAACACCCAGCAGTTTGTGATGGTCGACGTTTTCCACTATTTCACCATCTATCAGCAGGACCAGCTGAATAAATATTCTGGCGTTTTTGTCTTGTTGTTATGACCATATATTTGGTTTTCTTTGGGTTAAGAGACATATGGTTTAGTTCAGTCCACGCTGTCAACTGGTTTAAACTTCTTTGAAGTGATTCTGATAAGCGAGTTAAATTTGTGTTGCTGGAGTGAATTGTGGTGTCATCTGCAAAAAGTTCACATACATTTTGAATATATAGGGGGAGGTCATTAATGTATATAGAGAAGAGGAGGGGTCCTAAAACCGATCCTTGTGGTACATCGTATTTTACTTCTTGCAGGCTCGACGCCGAGGCGTTTGTTGTTGTCTGCCGGTGAGAAATGAACTAATAAGTTTGACAGTTTCGATTCCGACGCCATACAATGCGAATTTTCTCAGTAATAACGTGTGATCAATAACGTCAAAGGCTTTAGCAAAATCAACAAAAATGGCACCACAGAATTCATTGTCGTTGATTTTCTCCAGCCATTGATCAACAAGAGAAACTAAGGCAGTATGGCAGGAATGGTTACCTCTAAAACCCGATTGTTTAGGGTGAAGTAAATTGTTTTGGTTAAGATGCGTTAGAATATGTTTGTTAATGAGAGAAAGAGAGAGAGAGAGAGAGAGAGAGAGAGAGAGAGAGAGAGAGAGAGAGAGAGAGAGAGAGAGAGACTTAGAACATTTTATTGACATAAAGGGTAGACATTTTAGGCCATAGGCTTAATCTTACAATGTGCCCTTTACATTCACACAAACACATATTCACGCGTGCGCCCGACTAGAATCATAGAAACATCAAACATACAGTAATAATAAATGAGAAAAGTAGTAGAAAATACATGAATGGAACATCAAAAAAGCAATTACAGAATGGAACATTAATTACGCAAAAGAGAGAGAGAGAGAGAGAGAGAGAGAGAGAGAGAGAGAGAGAGAGAGAGAGAGAGAGAGAGAGAGAGAGAGAGAGAGAGAGAGAGAGAGAGAGAGAGAGAGAGAGAGAGAGAGAGAGAGAGAGAGAGAGAGAGAGAGAGAGAGAGAGAGAGAGAGAGAGAGAGA
Organism: Littorina saxatilis; assembly: GCF_037325665.1. Classification (NCBI taxonomy): domain Eukaryota; kingdom Metazoa; phylum Mollusca; class Gastropoda; order Littorinimorpha; family Littorinidae; genus Littorina; species Littorina saxatilis. The sequence continues at coordinate 7,866,021 of NC_090257.1, read as the reverse complement.
GAGAGAGAGAGAGAGAGAGAGAGAGAGAGAGAGAGAGAGAGAGAGAGAGAGAGGGGATATCATAGTATTGAGAAGAAAAATAAGCTCCAAAAGCAGTATACGTACGAGGCAAAATAAAAACTTTGCTGTGTTTGTGAGAAAGAACGTCGCGTGCAGCGTGATATCAAAATATCGCGCCTTTCAATTAGACGTGATGTGCCGGTTCCAAACTAGAGCTAGTGTAAAATCAATACAGGCTTACTGAAACATAATTTCCGTTCAAGGATTGTCTTCATTGGGGGCTGCCTTCTGATGAAATATTCTCGGTTGCAACAGGAAACTGCATAGCTTTGTCTCGTAACGTTCCATAACTCTCATTGGCATTCACAGATGAAACAAGACCGGATGCTGCAATGGTTTCTTTATGTCGTGTTTGTTTCTTTCTTTGTTTGTTTGCTTAACGCCCAGCCGACCACGAAGGGCCACATCAGGGCGGTGCTGCTTTGACATATAACGTGCGCCACACACAAGACAGATGTCGCAGCACAGGCTTTATGTCTCACCCAGTCACATTATTCTGACACCGGACGAACCAGTCGTGTGCGTGTGTGTGGTGTGTGTGTGTGTGTGTGTGGATGTGTGTGTGTGTGTGTGTATGTGTGTGTGAGTGTGTGTTAGTGTGTGTGCGCGTGTGTGTGTGTGTGTGTGAGTGTGTGAAATTATTGCCATCTTTGATTTTCCCAAGCCCAACCAATGCAAATGTATGCCACAGAAATGCAGTGAAAGATCGACTTTAGCGTCCACTCCAGACCTGAAAGTAGGAAGATATGAACAGTTAAAAATAACGATCAGGTAACCTATATCCAATAGATTAAAGGTTTCCATACAGAAATAACCAAAACATGATTACAAAGTCAACGAAAGTAGATTCGTAGAATCGCCCAAATCAACGAAAGTCGTTTGTGTTTTTGGTGTGAACTTCGTTTCACCGCCAACCGGAAATGACGTGTACACAACATTTGTGATGTAGCACTTCCTTATATGGTACGAAACGAATGTGGTTGGTTGAAAAAAGCCTGTACTAAATAAGCCTAGTATCTGTAATGGTTTACGGGAGGCTTACTGCGCCTTTAAAGTAAAGAGGCTATAACTTGTTTGCCATGTTGTAATCGTAAATGAGTATTGCTTATTATTTTTAGAACGTGACCGTAATCATTTTGCTTGTTATCGTTCTATATATAGTTTTTGTGTGAAACGATTGTATACATCAAAAGTGAATAAAACACGCTTAAACCAAAGAATCCTTCCTCCCGGGCACATAGTAAACACTCAACATGAGTGAGTTGTTGAATTAATTTTACAGATTGAAATACGTGCCTCTCAGTCAAGAAATGAATTAGGGAGAACATCCGAGACAGCAGCCTAGCTGGCCGCAGATTTGTGGTATGTGTCCAAGTAGACAGATGCTCGGATCGTATGTAAAAGCCTGGAGTAATCTATGGGGATTTACAAGGTAGTTTCCACGAGAAGGAAAGGTTTGTAAATGGGACGTATGAATAGGTTTTTTTAATAAAAAAAAAATGTAAACGTCCCTTTCACCGAAATGGCTTTGTGAAATCGAGGACTAGTGAAATGTAGTGTGTGTGTCTTTTATTTATTTATTTATTTATTTATTTATTTTATTTATTTTTTAACATCCCTTTCACCGAAATGGCTATGTGAAATCGACCAATATTATTGTGAAATATAGTGCCACTAATGCAGACAAAAGATTCTTTCACATCAGATACTATATACTTGTTCACAAAGTCCTCGGCGTCATTATATTTCCCGCGGGCACTTTAAATCAAGTTCTTCTACTTTAAAATGAGGTGTACTTTGGTTGAATGTCAACCCACTTGATGGAGTCTGAAGAATAGAATTTGTTCGTAAATAACACTCTGTGTGCATTTGTTTCGAGCGAAAAAACTCTGAGTAGACTATTTTTCGACGTGTACGAATTTGTGCCTTCTTTTATTGTTCAGTGAATCAATGCTGTGACGTCGTACTACCATTGAAAATGTGGGACCAATGTTTGCTTTGCCAGGGTTTGTTCCCCTCATGGGTTTAACTGTGCTATGTGCCACACTTCCTGTGATTAGGAATGTAAATACTCAAGCTGAAACGTCAGTCAGTTGCTGTTGTCAACCGCAACAGCAACCCTTCTCAACCGCCGCCACTTTCCTTAAAGGGATAGTTGCGGGTGGGGGGGGGGGGGGGTGTGAAATCGAACCATAAGCTTCACAGTTTGAACACGATAACAATAAAAATGTACTCACCAGTACGAGAAACACTTGTCGAACAATAAAAACAGACCGGTTTCGACGATTTTCTTCGTCAGTTACACTTAAAACAAGGAGAGGCGACAGAAAAAAGAAAGGAAAAGAAGAAAGGAAGAAGAAATCAATCAACAATAGAAGGACAGCCAATAACGTTATACTAAATAGTATCATATTTGCTGTCTCCTAGCACTGTCGTTGTTTTTGTTCCCACCCCACTTTTTGGTCAAAGACTGAAACTTGCACGCATTTGCTGGATTACAGATTCTAATGGCCTACATCAGCACGTGTTCATCTGCTAGCGTTGCAGACGATTACAACAACTGGGGGGAAAATATCAGTTGATGGAAAGAAGAGGTTGAATAACCAAAGCGTTTCCCTGTTCACATTGATTTAATTAATAATCACATAGTTACGGGGCATTTTCGAGGGTATTATTGCAAGTGTGTGTCTATAGTTGCTATATAGTTATCGTTGTTGTTCTTGTTTTCATTTGTTTAAATATAATGCATTTCCAATACCGTCCGCCACATTACTCTGTCACGTTTCAATATATCACTTAAGGTGATTATGAACCGGTTAATTACTACTAATTAACTAACCACACCACGATCCACTCTCGCAGTCATACAATTAAATAGAGTCAACAAAAGTATAAGTTTCAGACGCCTGTTTATGTATAAACTCTCCACCTCCCTCGAGCCTTCACTCAAAATATGTTCCTTTTACGTTCTCAACACGTAAAAAACCAGTGTTCACTGACAAAATGCCAGTAGTATATAGAAAATTATAGTAACACGCTGAACCCGTGTAAATATAGTTAAATGCGAATGTTCTGTTCGAAAAGCTCTAGTTCGTGCAGGGGTCACACACCCCACGTTGTCACTACTCCAATGAAATCACAGATAAGAAAAGACAACGGTGGTCAACGGGGTGCGTAAGACATGGTGCACTTAGCTTTATCTCTGCTGCTGCTGCTTAGCCGGTATGCTGGTTAGTCGGTTCGCTGGTTAGCCGGTTCGCTGGTTAGCCGGTTCGCTGGTTAGCCGGTCCTCTGGTTAGCCGGTCTCCTGGTTAGCCGGTCTCCTGGTTAGCGTAGCTTCAACAGGTCCCGCCAAAGTCAGCCGTGCAGATGTTACAGGAACACGTAACGAAGCGAAGCGAAGGCTGCAAACAGAAAGCATCGGTGCACTAAACATGTCAGCTACCCCTCACCCACCACCTTAAAACATGTCATCTTTAAATATCTCATCGAGCACGTGGGCCTGCACAAAACGGACTTTTTACAACAACAAAACAGTCATTTTCCGTCCTTCTCTCCCTATCTGCAAAAACCATATACAGATTAGTATTTTAGCGTCACAGAGAGTAAATTATGCGCTAACCTGGAAAGAACAACAGAGAGTATTTCATTCCACAACACAGACTCATCAACAGCGTTAAATAATGATTTATTACCTCAAAAGCCTATGATTGTACTCTCAATGGAAGCAAAGTCCGCCTCCTCCCTGGAACAGCCTCTGTTCGTCAACAGTGACCAAAAACCTCCAGAACCCCTTGTCGAATCCTTATGCGAAAGCCATCGCCGACGAAGGAAAGTTGACGACTTGTCCTCAGCAAAGTACTGGCAGTGAGACAGGAAAAACTAGTGGAAGCTCCCCTAGAGTGCCGAATACAATATTCGGTGAAAAACCATCATACTCTAGAAACTGTGTATTAGATCCTTCCCCTTCTGCCGCTGGGTGTCAAGTGCGCCGTCCTTGTGTCTCTCTCAGACAACCTAGCCAATAACACGTGACTGACCTTGTCACAAAAACCAGTCCAGCTATACACAATTCTGCCTCCCCAAGCAGAAAAAAGACACGAGAAACTCAATCCCTGAAAATCCCGTGTGCGCTGTCAGCGAAAAACCGTCAGCCCTATGACAGCAGAAACCTCCACTGTAAAACTCGTGCGCAGCAAACCCTCCGTGTTCATTGAGCACTGTCAGCAAACTCTGCTGTAGCCCAATATCACGTACAGGCGCTTTCTATCATAATCGACCAAGAACAGGCACTCCACTGAGTGACACTTTCTTGGTCTCTGTCACCCGATCGTGACACACCTCCCCTCTTCAAGACGAAACCTCGGTTTCGCTCACAGTCATGTTCTCCTCTACAGCCCGAGAGAGAAAGTCAGCTCCAACATTGTTGGCGCCCGGAATGACGCGTACCGTGAATTGGTACGGTTGGAGAATCAACGCCCAGCGCATAAGTCTGGCGTTTGCCAACCTTGCAACCTGAAGATATTGCAGAGGTTGATGGTCCGTCTCCAGACAGAAAGGTCGTCCGTACAGGTACGCTTCGAACTTCTGGATGCCCCAGACAATGGCGAGACACTCGCGTTCAACCGTTGCATACGCTGCCTCGGCCGAGGTCAGCTTACGGCTGGCGAAGCAAACAGGGTGCAAAAACCCCTCTGTCTCCTGAAGCAACACTGCCCCAAGTCCCTTCCCTGAAGCGTCTGTCCTCAGCACGAAGTCCTTGTTCAGGTCTGGTAGTCGGAGAATAGGCTGACTGGTGAGTCGCCTCTTCAGGGTGTTGAATGCGGAGCTGCATTCCTCAGTCCACACTACAACGGTCGGTTGTAGTTTCTTGGTAAGGTTGGTCAGTGGTAGTGCGATTTCGGCAAAGTGCGGGATGAAGCGTCTGTAGAAGCTGGCTAGGCCCAGGAACGACCTGACCTCTTTCTTCGTGCGCGGTGGCTCCGCCTCCCGAATCTTCTGGATCTTGTCGTCCTCTGGAACGAGCAATCCCTCGCCGACAACATGACCCAGGAAAGACAATTCCCGAAATCCCAAGTAGCACTTGGACGGTTTAGCTCCCAGATTTCCGTCCTTCAACCTTCCGAACACGTCGCGCAGGGCGTCGAGATGTTCAGTCCATGTCTCTGTCGCGATCAGCACATCGTCGATGAAACTGCTGATGTCCTCGCGCTTCAATGGTTCCAAAAGTTTCCTCATCATGCGAGTGAAGACGGCACCTGCATTCTGTAGACCAAAAGGCATGACTGTCCACTGGAACTGGCCGAATGGAGTGGTAAAAGCAGTCTTTGGGCGATCTTCCTCGGCAACTGGAATTTGCCAGTATCCCTTGGTGAGGTCTAATTTTGAAAAATACTTGGCCTTGGCCAAGTGACTGAAGAGGTAGTCCACATCAGGCATGGGTTCCGCGTCAAACGCCGTAATCTTGTTCAGCTTCCGGTAGTCGACACAGAACCTGACGCGTCCATCCTTCTTCTTCACAAGCACAATTGGTGAACTGTAGGGAGAGTTCGCTGGCTCGATGACGCCCAACTTCGTCATGTCGGCGATTTCCTTCCTGACCACCTCCTTCTGGGCATGAGGCATGGGATACTGCTTCGTCCTCACTGGCTGCTTCTCCAGCAAGTCGAAGGTAAACTCCTCTAGATGCGTCTGAAGTGGTATGTCTGTAAGGACCCGTGCTGCATCCTTCAGGATCTCTTGCAGGTCCGCCTGCTGGTCGTCCCCAAGATCAGGTGAGATGTGCACGTCCGTGTGATCCTCACTAGCCTCCAACGGACAAACTGGTACACGTCCACCTCCCTGTTCTTCCGTTGTCTCGTCCATCACGACAGCAACTGCTTCTGTCACTTTGTCCTTTTCCCCGTAGGCAGTCCTCTCTATGTAGGCGCGCAGCAGGTTGGCGTGGTACAGGCGTGCTTTCCCGTTCATGACGATCCTGTAGTCGTTCTGGCCCACTTTCGCTGTCACCTCAAAAGGTCCTTGCCACTGCAGTTGTAGCTTGTGTTTGACAGGTAGAAGTAGCAACACCCGTTCTCCAATCTTGAAGCTGCGCGGCCGTGCCTTGCGGTCGAATCCTCGCGCGTAACGCTGTGCTGCTCTTCCCAGGTTCTCTTGAGCCAGTTTGCAGGTCTCTTCAATCCTGTTCCTGAGTTCTACGATGTAGGTCGCTGTCGTCTGCACCTCCTCGTCAGCTTCTTCGTCCGTCCAGGCTTGACGCAGGATAGCCATGGGACCGCGTACCTGTCTGCCGTACAACAACTCAAATGGGGAAAAGCCCAAGCTCTCCTGAGGAACCTCGCGGTATGCAAAAAGCAATGCTGGGATATACCTGTCCCACGTGCGTGGTTTCTCCTGAGCTAGTTTCCTCAGCATGGTCTTCAAGGTGCCATTGAACCTTTCCACCAGTCCGTTGCACTGAGCATGGTAAGGAGTGGTGAAGTGCTGCTCCAGTGATAGCAGTCGTGCTGCCTCCGCCATCACTCCTCCCGTGAACTGCGTGCCTCTGTCGGTGAGTACCTCTGATGGAATTCCCAGCCGGGACCACATAGTAACCAGAGCCTCAGCTACTCGCGTGGCTTCAATCGATTTCAGAGGGATCGCCTCTGGGTATCGAGTAGCGTAGTCCACCATGGTCAAAATGTATCTGTTTCCGTCCTCAGACGCAGGCAAGATGGGCCCGATGATGTCCACTGCCACCCGACGAAAGGGTTCGTCGATGAGCGGCATCTTCTCCAAGGGGACCTTCCTCACCCTTCCTTTGGCAACCACCTTCTGGCACTTATCGCAGGACGCACAGAAACGTCGGACATCCGTGCAGATGCCTGGCCAGTAAAAGTGGCGCCAGACACGATCCGTGGTCTTCTTGGTACCAAGATGACCTCCCAGAATCGAGTCGTGTGCCGTTGCCATGACACCCTCGCGAAACTCGCGAGGCACGACAACCTGTTTGAATGTACCTTCTTGGTTGCTGAACTCACGGTAGAGCAACTTCTTGTCCCTGAGGAACCTTGACCTCCCATGCTTCCCGCTCAGCTTCACCTTCCCCGACTTCGCGTGCTCCCGAGGAGTCGCTAATGTCGGATCAGATGCCTGAGCCTTCGCGAGAAGCGCGGGGGTCACGTTCCCCAGGGCAGCTCGTGCAGCAGGTAGGGGTTTGAGAGGTTTGTCCTCTCGCTCCGCCTGTGCCCGCGTGAGCACTGAAATGACGTCGGGAGACCGATAAACGGGAACCTCCCTGGTGACGCCGTCCACAAACTGAACCCGGTTTCCAATGAGCAGGTCGCATGGAGGATCGTCCATGACGACGGCCACAATGGTCCCCGTGAACAAGGGTGTTACGACCTTGATCACTGCCGTGTTCAAGTCGTAAGCGTGAGATGCCTCGGCCATTCTCACTCTGATGCTGTCTCCTGTGTAGGCCATAGCTGGAACTAGACTCGCCCGAACCACTATCATGTCTGCCCCTGTGTCCCGCAGACCTTCGCCCTTCACTCCGTTAACGTAAACGTTGCAGTGGGGCTGGAAATGTTTCCTGGAGCACGGAACGCAGAGTTGTGGAATTGTGCATGAGCTCGTGACGTCCCTTAACTCCTCGCTGCCAACAAAGTGTACGCCCTTCTGGTCAGCCTGTCTCTTGTGGCAGTCCTTCTTCACGTGGCCCCGCTTGTTGCAGTAGTAACACTGGATGTCAGTTCTGGAACTTGATCCTTTGTGTCCCTGATCGTCCTTCCCGTCCTTGGGTCCTGAAGAACCTGAATTTCCCGATTTTCCCGGCCGTGAGCCTGAAGATTTGCCAGAGATCGCCTGGGCGTCCTCGTGTACTCTGATCCAGTCGGCTGCCTCCTGAGTAGTCTTAGGCTGGTGTTCCTGCACGAAGGTCACCACCTCAGGTCGCAGGCTGGACATCAGTTGCTCCATGACAATGAGGTCGGCAAGGTCGTTGACGGTCCAGTCCTTTTCGGCCATCTCCACCCAGCGCCGCAGGTAGAGATTAAGGCGTGCCACAAACTGATGACTCAGCTCGCCGCTCAGTCTCTTGCTGTTACGCAGACGTCGTCTGTAGGCTTCCGCAGTCAGGTTGAAGCGCTGGAGTAACGCCTTCTTTAGTGCCTGATAGTCTCTCGCCTCGTCGTCCTCCAAAGCGTTGTAGAGCTGCAATGCGCGTCCTTTTAAGCAGGTGCTAAGGCGGCTAGCCCACGTGGCCTCTTCCCACTTCTGGTCAGATGCAATGCGCTCAAACCGGCGTAAAAAGTCGTCGAGCTCGTCCTTGTCATCGTCGAACGTCGGCAGTCTCGTACGGTCGGCAACAAACGTCGGCGCGCTAGCCTGAGTAAGCGTACCCTTCTCGGCCTGTAGCCTAGCTAGCTCTAGCTGGTGATCGCGATCCGCCTGTTCCTTCCGGTCTAGTCTGTCACGTTCGTCTTTCTTTTCCTGTCTGTCAAGTTCGGCCTGCCGTTCCCTTTCTTGTCTGTCAAGTTCGTCTTTCTTATCCTGTCGGTCACGTTCGTCTTGTCGTTCCTGTCTCTCACGTTCGTCTTTCCTTTCCTGTCTGTCTCGTTCTGCCTGTCGTTCCCTTTCTTGTCTGTCAAGTTCGTCTTTCTCTTTCTTGTCCTGTCGGTCACGTTCGGCCTGTCGTTCAGCCTGTCGTTCCCTTTCTTGTCTGTCAAGTTCGTCCTTCTTGTCCTGTCGGTCACGTTCTTCTTTTCTTGTCAGTCGCTCAAATTCTTCCTTCCGTTCTACTTCTAAGCGTTTTAGAACGCTTCGGGCTCTAACGCGTGCGTCTCGCTCAGTCGGTTGCTCGCTGCCAGGAGTCTCGAAAGTTATTCTCCTCGAAGGAGATCCCCCTGTAGCCATGGTTAGTTTAGCAAAGCTTTATCACAAAAGTAAGTCTAACGCAGCTATAGCTAGAACACCCGGTGATGAAACAATGGATACAAAAATCCAGCAACCGGAAAATGCAGAAGAAAAATCCAAACGGTGTAGAACAAAACGCGTAGCCTACTTTATGGCTGCTTTTTGCGGTGAAACAAAGTGTTTCCCACAGCCGTGGCCTACTTTATCGGCTGCTTTTTGCGGTGAAACAGAGTGTCTCCCACAGCCTTGGTTAGGACAGAAGTCCTCGGACCCTTCCCCCCCAAAATTCCAACAAAGTCAAAATATGGAGAAAAATCCAAGTAAAACAAGACGGTAGAAATGTAACCTGTTACAGAATGCGAAACAACAATGTAGAGAAAACTGAGTAAAACGAATAACAAATCCGCTAACCCCGCTCAGCTCTCTGCACCGGAAAACTCTGAACGTACAACAACAAAGATTCACAAACAAAGGAAAGGGAGGTAATCACAGTTAGCGCATACAATAGCTCACAAATTACAATTTACATTTCCTGCAAGATGTGAATCGCTTAAGGTGTGGTATATGATCAAAACTATACAAAAAAGGGTAGCACCAAGCAGAAAATAAGTCGAGCACTGACGAGATTATCTGCTCTTAGTTATCCTTAATTGGTGGGTCTTTATCAGTTGGAAATTAACTGAGTAAATCCCGGCTTGGCCCCCATGTGTCACGTTTCAATATATCACTTAAGGTGATTATGAACCGGTTAATTACTACTAATTAACTAACCACACCACGATCCACTCTCGCAGTCATACAATTAAATAGAGTCAACAAAAGTATAAGTTTCAGACGCCTGTTTATGTATAAACTCTCCACCTCCCTCGAGCCTTCACTCAAAATATGTTCCTTTTACGTTCTCAACACGTAAAAAACCAGTGTTCACTGACAAAATGCCAGTAGTATATAGAAAATTATAGTAACACGCTGAACCCGTGTAAATATAGTTAAATGCGAATGTTCTGTTCGAAAAGCTCTAGTTCGTGCAGGGGTCACACACCCCACGTTGTCACTACTCCAATGAAATCACAGATAAGAAAAGACAACGGTGGTCAACGGGGTGCGTAAGACACGGTGCACTTAGCTTTCTTTCTGCTGCTGCTGCTTAGCCGGTATGCTGGTTAGCCGGTTCGCTGGTTAGCCGGTCCGCTGGTTAGCCGGTTCGCTGGTTAGCCGGTCCTCTGGTTAGCCGGTCTCCTGGTTAGCCGGTCTCCTGGTTAGCGTAGCTTCAACAGGTCCCGCCAAAGTCAGCCGTGCAGATGTTACAGGAACGTAACGAAGCGAGGCGAACGAAGGCTGCAAACAGAAAGCATCGGTGCACTAAACATGTCAGCTACCCCTCACCCACCACCTTAAAACATGTCATCTTTAAATATCTCATCGAGCACGTGGGCCTGCACAAAACGGACTTTTTACAACAACAAAACAGTCATTTTCCGTCCTTCTCTCCCTATCTGCAAAAACCATATACAGATTAGTATTTTAGCGTCACAGAGAGTAAATTATGCGCTAACCTGGAAAGAACAACAGAGAGTATTTCATTCCACAACACAGACTCATCAACAGCGTTAAATAATGATTTATTACCTCAAAAGCCTATGATTGTACTCTCAATGGAAGCAAAGTCCGCCTCCTCCCTGGAACAGCCTCTGTTCGTCAACAGTGACCAAAAACCTCCAGAACCCCTTGTCGAATCCTTATGCGAAAGCCATCGCCGACGAAGGAAAGTTGACGACTTGTCCTCAGCAAAGTACTGGCAGTGAGACAGGAAAAACTAGTGGAAGCTCCCCTAGAGTGCCGAATACAATATTCGGTGAAAAACCATCATACTCTAGAAACTGTGTATTAGATCCTTCCCCTTCTGCCGCTGGGTGTCAAGTGCGCCGCCCTTGTGTCTCTCTCAGACAACCTAGCCAATAACACGTGACTGACCTTGTCACAAAACCAGTCCAGCTATACACAATTCTGCCTCCCCAAGCAGAAAAAAGACACGAGAAACTCAATCCCTGAAAATCCCGTGTGCGCTGTCAGCGAAAAACCGTCAGCCCTATGACAGCAGAAACCTCCACTGTAAAACTCGTGCGCAGCAAACCCTCCGTGTTCATTGAGCACTGTCAGCAAACTCTGCTGTAGCCCAATATCACGTACAGGCGCTTTCTATCATAATCGACCAAGAACAGGCACTCCACTGAGTGACACTTTCTTGGTCTCTGTCACCCGATCGTGACATACTCGTTTGTCTCTAAGAGCACATAAGTTTACCTTGTTGTGCTCCTTTAGTATAACATTCTTCTTCTTCTTCTTCTTCTTCTTCTTCTTCTTCTTCTTCTTCTTCTTCTTCTTCTTCTGCGTTCGTGGGCTGAAACTCCCACGTACACTCGTGTTTTTTGCACGAGTGGAATTTCACGTGTATGACCGTTTTTTTACCCCGCCATTTAGGCAGCCATACGCCGTTTTCGGAGGAAGCATGCTGGGTATTCAAAGTTCGTGTTTCTATAACCCGCCGAACTCTGACATGGATTACAGGATCTTTTTCGTTGCGCACTTGGTCTTGTGCTTGCGTGTACACACGGGGGTGTTCGGACACCGAGGAGAGTCTGCACACAAAGTTGACTCTGAGAAATAAATCTCTCGCCGAACGTGGGGACGAACTCACGCTGACAGCGGCCAACTGGATACAAATCCAGTGAGCTACCGACTGAGCTACATCCCCGCCCCATTCAATTACGGCTTTGTATTTATGCAACTGAATAAAAAACAAGTCGCGTAAGGCGAAAATACAATATTTAGTCAAGTAGCTGTCGAACTCACAGAATGAAACTGAACGCAACGCAACGCAGCAAGACCGTATACTCGTAGCATCGTCACTCCACCGCCCGTGGCAAAGGCAGTGCACGTGGAATTGACAAGAAGAGCGGGGTATTCGTTGCGCTGAGAAGGATAGCACGCTTTTCTGTACCTCTCTTCGTTTTACCTTTCTGAGCGTGTTTGTAATCCAAACATATCATATCTATATATTTTTGGAATCAGGAACCGACAAGGAATAAGATGAAAGTGTTTTTAAATTGATTTCGAAAAAAAAATTTTGATAATAATTTTTATATATTTAATTTTCAGAGCTTGTTTTTAATCCGAATATAACATATTTATATGTTTTTGGAATCAGCAAATGATGGAGAATAAGATAAACGTAAATTTGGATCGTTTTATAAATTTTTATTTTTTTTTACAATTTTCAGATTTTTAATGACCAAAGTCATTAATTAATTTTTAAGCCACCAAGCTGAAATGCAATACCGAACCCCGGGCTTCGTTGAAGAGTACTTGACCAAAATTTAAACCAATTTGGTTGAAAAATGAGGGCGTGACAGTGCCGCCTCAACTTTCACGAAAAGCCGGATATGACGTCATCAAAGACATTTATCAAAAAAATGAAAAAAACGTTCGGGGATTTCATACCCAGGAACTCTCATGTCAAATTTCATAAAGATCGGTCCAGTAGTTTAGTCTGAATCGCTCTACACACACACACACACACACACACACACACACACACACACACACACACGCACGCACATACACCACGACCCTCGTTTCGATTCCCCCTCGATGTTAAAATATTTAGTCAAAACTTGACTAAATATAAAAACCTGTTTAAACCAAGTGTGTGTCTAAGCTACAGCGCAGCGACTGTACCTTGTTCTTTCAAAGGTTATATTTCCCAGAAAACTTCTCCGATATGGCCTTTTTGCTTATAATACTGTACATTTAACCACATCTAAAGAACGGAATCATTATTCCAATGGTATACCGGTGAGTGTTGAAATCTAGGCGCATTGTTCTTTGGATCAAGAATTCTCTCTTAAAGCATAAAAGGTAATATACGAAAGTTTGTGAAAATTGAAGTTGAATACCACAATAACCATTTCAGCCACAACTTCATAGATCGACCCTTTCTGCATTTGAGTAAAATAACTGGTAACAGCTACTTCTATTATTCTGTTGAGAGAGTGGAGGTAAAAGAAACAGGTCTTTCAAAAAGTCTTTGATTTCCGTTCTACATGTAGGTTGCACTGATAAGATCGACCGCTTTTTGTGTGTGCAAGAAACCATATGTACACGAGAGAAAAAAAGATGAAGAGTACATCAGATTGTGGATTGAATGCTTCATTATTCCTAAGAATTGCACGAGAGCTAAATAATTTTGCCCAAAATAGACACTCATTTATCATGTTTACGAAATGACGTTTGAACTTTTCTTGTTGCTTTACACTAAGGTTGGTTGCAAATGTCTCTAAGGTTACCTTTTGAAGTCAACTGCCCATTTCATAATAATAAATTATGTATTAAACCAACACCACCACCACCACCACCACCATCAACAACAACAACAACAACAACAACAACAACAACAACAACAACAACAACAACAACAGCTGCAGCAGCGGCAACGACAACATTAATAACAACAACAATATCCAAAACAAGAACACGAACTGACAAAAATAACCTTGTTCGATTAAACACACACGCACATACACACACACACACACACACACACACACACACACACACACACACACACACACACACACACACACACACACACACACACACACACACACACACACACACACACAGTATGAGTTAAAGAGGGGAGCGAAGACAGCGAATAAACAAGCCAGGAATGGGAAGAGTTGTTTCCCTTTCACCAATCGACGCACATACATTCTTTTGCATTTTTTAGAATGGGATTTTCCCGTAATAACTCATAACATTACATGGCCTTCACCTTTTCATGTAAGTTTCTCCTTTGGGGATTTATTTTCGTGGGCATTATTATCATTTTGGAAAAGGCAATATATCACAGTGCACACCCAGTTTCTTTTTTCGTCGGACGTGTTTTCAAAAACAGCCCAGTGGATTCAGCGTTCCTTCGACATGACACCCATTTGATTTCCTTACCTGTGCAAAAACAAAACACATCACAACAACAGGACAGTCATTTTTGCATAGCAATATCTATTTATATATTTCAGAGCAGTGCATTCAAGGCTTCCACTGCTCCTCGTAGTTATGTTTTGCAACTCATTTCTTGCTGTATAACACCCGGATGTGTTGCTTTGAATATATATAACACATGTCGCGAGAGCTTATTAGGTACAACAGTCGTGTGCAGGTTCTGTCGTTCTGACTATAGCTGGTTTGTTGGCAATTAGATCACTATGGTTATGGATCGCTGCGTGAAGCAAGTACTGTGTCAGTGAGTCGGACGGATGTTTTCTTCAGCCATGTTGTAGACAGGTTTGGTTTGACACTTTCCTTGTCAACAGAGTTTAGAATGGGCAGTTTGTCGTTCAACTAAACACTGAATGCTGAGTTAACTGCTGTTGTGTTTAAAGGCAAAAAATCTCCCGTGAATACGGTCGCTCGGTTGTTCGTCTCCGATAGGCTGCAGAGACAAGTGAGTGGGAACTGCAGTGACAAGAGAGTGGGAACTGCAGAGACAAGAGAGTGGGAACTGCAGCGACAGGAAAGTGGGACCTGCAGTGAAAAGAGAGTGTGAACTGCTGTGTCGAGAGAGCAAGAACTGCATCGCTCAGAGAGCAGGAAAGACAGTAGCAACCAATTCACGACTGCAGGACGAGCGATCGATCGAGGCATCACGAGCAGGCTGACGCAATGCACGTCAATGTCACTGCAGCTCTGTTGACTCTGGCGATGTTATTGCAGTTATTATCTCACTTGGTACACCACATAATCTACATACCCTGGTACCACGGAGAATATTTAAAGCTCGTGCTTCGACCGCGTGGCTGGTGGCAATGGTGGGAATATATGATCAGTTCTTATTCATTCATGATCTTCAAAACAGGTAACGTGTTGAGTGAGAGGAAGGGAAGGGGGGGGGATCAGAGGGGGTGGGGGGGGGGGGACGCACTCAAATATTTTAAGACCGTTAGTTAGTGTATATGTGTATGTGTGTGTGTGTGTGTGTGTGTGTGTGTGTGTGTGTGTGTGTGTGTGTGTGTGTGTGTGTCGGTGTAGGCTAGTGTGCATGCGTGCGTGCGTGCGCCGCGAGAGTGTGTGTGTGTGTGTGTATGTGTGTGTGTGTGTATGTGTGTGTGTGTGTGTGTGTGTGTGTGTGTGAATGTTTGGGTGTGTGTGTCGGTGTATGTGCATGCGTGCGTGCGTGCGTGCGTGCGAGTGTGTGTGAGTGAGTGTGTGTGCGTGTGTGTGTGTGTGTTTGTGTGTGTGTGTGTGTGTGTGTGTGTGTGTGTGATCGAGTACACGTTGGAATCTTAAAATGAGGTTAAAAGTCGCTTGTTCATTTCAATGCTTGTTATTCTCTCAGGTGACAGGAGAAACGTTCCGAATAACTCTCACTTACTCTATTACACATGTCGTATGCATTTAGAGCAGTTACTTCCCTTTGTTTATCAGATCGTTGGAATGGCGGGGATGTAGCTCAGTCGGTAGCGCGCTGGATTTGTATCCAGTTGGCCGCTGTCAGCATGAGTTCGTCCCCACGTTCGGCGAGAGATTTATTTCTCAGAGTCAACTTTGTGTGCAGACTCTCCTCGTTGTCCGAACACCCCCGTGTGTACACGCAAGCACAAAGACCAAGTGCGCAACGAAAAAGATCCTGTAATCCATGTCAGAGTTCGGTGGGTTATAGAAACACGAAAATACCCAGCATGCTTCCTCCGAAAGCGGCGTATGGCTGCCTAAATGGCGGTGTAAAAACGGTCATACACGTAAAAGCCGTGGGAGTTTCAGCCCATGAACGAAGAAACAAACAGATCGTTCTTTCTTTCTTTATTTGGTGTTTAACGTCGTTTTCAACCACGAAGGTTATATCGCGACGGGGGAAGGGGGGAGATGGGATAGAGCCACTTGTCAATTGTTTCTTGTTCACAAAAGCACTAATCAAAAATTTGCTCCAGGGGCTTGCAACGTAGTACAATATATTACCTTACTGGGAGAATGCAAGTTTCCAGTACAAACGACTTAACATTTCTTACATACTGCTTGACTAAAATCTTTAAGCCAAAAAAAAAAATAGGTCTGTTTACGGTAACATAGGCCAAAAAAATAGGGTCGGTAGGTCGGGATTTTTTTTTTTTATTTATTTTTTTTTTCTCCAAAAAACCATATTTTTACGTTATTTTGCAAAAAAAAACCATAAGATTTTTTTTTTTTTTTTCCCCAAATGCCAAAAAAAAGTCTAGGGTCGCGCAAAAAAAATAGGGTCGGTCGGGTTACCGTAAACAGACCTTTTTTTTTTTTGGCCTTACAAAAATTGACAGATCGTTGGAATCTCAGTTTGACTTTCAGGGGAATCAACGTTCGTTGCGTGTCTTCAGACGATTGGACTCACTGCCGACTATATCTCTTTGTTACTCTGGCTTACGGCGATGAAAGTAGCCAGTACGCGATTTGTCTTGATCAGCAGTAAGTACACTTGTTTGATTTTTGATTTTTGTACAGACCTTTTTTTTAAAATCTCCTAGGATGCATCCAGGCTTTTAAAAGAGACAAGAGCATCCTACCAATGGCACAAGAACCAAAACCCAAAATCCCGGCTTCTCATAGTGCAGAGGGAATGTATTGCTGAAATAGCTAGGTTTATAATGTGAAATGCCTGTGTCAACTGCCAATTAAATTGAAACTTTCCCTCGGATGCTCCAGGAAATACGTTCACACGAATTGAGAAACTGATCTAGTTTTAGCTCATGAAAAAGTCATGTTATTACGCTGCTACAAGCTATATCTGAAAAAAAACGCGTTACGATAATTCAAAAAGAAACACATCATAATATCGAACGTAAACCAGGGATATACACCATTTACACCACGTACACCTGTGGTTGTAATCGATCGGCCAGAAACGCAATTCACTTCAATTACCCAACTCCTTGTTTATATGATAATTGGCATGTCATCATTTTTCTAAATTCTGTATCAGGTGGATTTCTCTGATTTTGTTCACATTTGTTTCAACACACTCTGAAATTATCAAACACAAAATACAAGCAAAATATCAGCAAAGTCGATTCTTTGGGTCAATCGCTGTATGTCGTATGTTTTTAAGGGTAGTCATAATAGAAGATTTTCGGAAATAACTCCGTCGGGTTTGTATGGGTTGTGAACGAGTGATTGCCCTTGCTTTTTCTCTGACAAATATTAAAGTCACACGTGCTCCTGTCAACGTGCTTCCGACACCCCCCTCGCCAGTGATTGGCCCCTCCAGACACACCCCTCGCCAGTGATTGGCCCCTCCAGACACACCCCTCGCCAGTGATTGGCCTCTCCAGACACACCCCTCGCCAGTGATTGGCCCCTCCAATGTTTGTCCGAGTAAACAGCAAGGGCATTCACTCTTTCACAACCTAGAGACACCCGACAGAGTTATTTTCTGAATTCGTCTATTGACAAGTGGCCGTTATCAAGAAGTGGTCGCCAAGATAGATTGTCTGACTGTATTCATTCAAGAAAATGTGACATAAACAGGGCTCAAACTGCAAAAGATTCAAGCAAATAACTTTAACAAATCACATGTTTATGCATACCAATCGTTCGCAACAATTTCTTCTTCTCAGTTATACCCTTGCTCAATTTGACCAATCGTTCCCAACTTTTGTTCTTCTTATACCCTTGCTCCAATTTGATTTGATTAAAAACAAAATCATTGAAACGTCTACCACAGGCCTCTCGGACCAACGGTTCATATTTGCATATTCGCAATGTATATGTCTTGTTGTGTTGCAGTGATGAGCAAGGGATGGGGCTGCGGTCTAGCTATCGCCCATCAATTATATATCCATCAACGCAATTGCCTGCTGCTCTCTACCTTGAGTCTTTTCTGCAGTATGCTGTCTTTTTTTGCCGCTAAGGTTGACATTGACATTGACAGACGGACGAGGAAAAACATCATGCTCATAGCAATAGTAATAACATTATCGGTGGCAAACACTGTATTGTCTGTTAACATCATTTCATGACGTAGAACACTGTTTTGGATGTAGAATCAAACAAGTCGCGTAAGGCGAAAATACAACATTTAGTCAAGTAGCTGTCGAACTCACAGAATGAAACTGAACGCAATGCCATTTTTCAGCAAGACCGTATACTCGTAGCATCGTCAGTCCACCGCTCATGGCAAAGGCAGTGAAATTGACAAGAAGAGCGGGGTAGTAGTTGCGCTAAGAAGGATAGCACGCTTTTCTGTACCTCTGTTTGTTTTAACTTTCTGAGCGTGTTTTTAATCCAAACATATCATATCTATATGTTTTTGGATTCAGGAACCGACAAGGAATAAGATGAAAGTGTTTTTAAATTGATTTGGAAAATCTAATTTTGGTTTAAACAATGTTTTATTAAATCAAACATGGTACAATAATACAACGATAAACAATAGGGACACGAACTCAAGCGAACGCTTATATTACGCGCCCTACGTAGTTACAAATTAACAAAAATATGATGTCGGACAAACATTACTTATAAACTATGGAACTATCTAGGTAAACAGCATAGTTGAAGCAAACCAAAAAGAACAAGAGAAAGCTAGCAGGAGGAAGAGGGGGAGGGTGGAGGTGGGACGAAAGAATGGTAGGTACATATGAAAGATGAAGGTGGTTAGCGCATACAAAAAGAATATACATAGTACATTGTAAACTGTAATCCAGTGGCAAATAAGCAGTAGTTCGCTGAATATATAATTGAAAAATGTATATAGAATACATGGCATGGATATGCGTACTGAGTCAAATTAACAAAAACGACCAGATTTACAGATAAACGATTGGACACTTTCAAAAATAAGCTTGTTGGTGCGAAGAGAAAGGTTTTCGCTACCATTTAACAATATTTCAACATGTCTGTAATGTACAGGTAGTGCATTTATTGTAGATAGGCGAGCGTCTACGTACAGAGGGCAATGTATCAAGTAATGGTCAGCTGTTTCGTGCAGGTAGCCGCAAGCGCACTGCGGATTTTCCTGTAAGTGGCGTTTGCACAGGTCAGAGTTCAAGTTACTCATGTTTAGGCGCATTCTGCAGTGATGAATCTCTTCCAATCGTTTACCACAGTAGTAATAGGCAGGTACGTTATAATCAGGAATAGTTAGATAGTGTTTGAATTCGCTGATTGAGTTAGTTGTTTTGATGTTGTCTGGCAAGTTGTTCCAAAGGACAGTGGTAGATGGTATAAAAGATCGACGGTATAATTCAGTTTTGCAAGTGGGAACTCTTCTTTCTGATGGTCTTCTTCGGTGATAGGGGTTAACATCAGAAGTTAAAGGTGGCAAAAGTTGTGCTAAGTAATGAGGACATTTGCCAAATACCATCTTGTAATATAAAATTAGTTTGTGTCTGCTCCGTCTTTCTTTTAGGTTACAAAATCCGCTTTCTTTATACAGCTTTTCGTGGCTGGTGCCGCGTACACCACCGATTATAGTCCGAATGGCTTCCAAATGTAATTTTTCCAGTGCAGTTGACCAGTACTCGGTGCAGTTGTCCCATAGGATGTCTGCATAGTCAAAATGTGGAAGAACAAAGGATTTGTACATAGTTTCCAGACTTTTACGATTTAATCTGTATTTGTAATATCTTAAGCAATTAATTAAGAGGGTGACCTTTTTTACGATGCTTCTCACTTGGAAGTCCCATTTACAATTATTCTGCAAAATTACGCCAAGATGTTTATGTTGGTTCCCGTTTTCCAAAACAATATTATTGAAAATGATTGGTTCGGTTGGTATATTATCACGTTTTATGTCTAACAATTCCGTTTTTGCTTCGTTAAATTTAACTTTCCACTGTTTTGCCCAGGTACTAATTTTATTTAGGTCTGCGTTCAAAGTCTGCGCTCGTCTAATTGGATCTTCTAAGGACATGGACATGCTCGTGTCATCAGCAAACAACTTTATAACAGATTCAATATCATTCACGCCATAAGGATGGTCTGGACGGTCAAGTCGAATAGGGGGGCTAAAATTTGGAATCAATAATGAGGAATTATCATCAGAATGCGCTAGCCATGTCTCCGAAAGTGTTAAGACATCGTGCCGTTGAACTTCGGGCTGCAATAAATCAATTGTATTCCTAAGGCTTCTGACATTAATGTGTACGACACTGATTTCATGCTCGTGTTCAGGACCTGGGTTCTTTTCTACATCACCTGATAAGTACAACTTCGATTGTACAAACGGAGTTACAAGACTTGACTGCTGGTCATTAAAATCAACATTATTAGTTTTTGCCAGCTTGGTGTTGTTTAATAAAGCTGACCAGCTTTTAAAGCTGAAGGTAACACAACAAAAAACGAACAATGATAACGGAACGCGGGCTGGTGATTTAAGTGAAGTTAAAATCACAAATGGTAACACAGAAGATTCACATAAGAAAGCAAGTTTGCGACAGAGAACTACTGCTTTTCCATAGAAACACCCAATTCTGGCCCTGTACATGCTTAAATTAACTGACATATCCTATCAGGATCAGGAACATAAAAATGGCCAGAGGGAGGGTGTATCTGCGGGCTGGTCTGGGACGAATTGCGCTACAAAAAGACAACAGAAAAAACAAGCGTAAAGTTTGTAAAGAGGGTTCAAAAACAAGATTAAGTAAAGAACGTATATACAGAGTTCCCAATGGGTAACGGTTTTCCATTAGAAAACAACAACACTTCTGTAGCTCTCAGCTCGTGGTTCAAAATATACATATGTAGGCGCACGGGAAGAAAGAAATACAACAAAAAATACAAAGTACAAGATACAAAAAAAGCAAGCAGTCATGGTCAGATGTCAATATTTCACGGTGTCACATTTTACTGCTTGCAGCAGCATACACACTTCACTGGGTAAGCTGTAGCATACAGAAGACGAGCTAGTTATACAAGGCTATACTCATTTTTCTAGTTCTTCCTCGTTGAACACTTTTGAGATTTTTTCGTTCTTTTTTATGAAGATTTCGCCATCACGGACCCATGTGTCCTGGATACGCCTCTCTTGTTTTAGGCGACGTGCTTTAGCTGCCAGTCTG
Organism: Littorina saxatilis; assembly: GCF_037325665.1. Lineage (NCBI taxonomy): Eukaryota > Metazoa > Mollusca > Gastropoda > Littorinimorpha > Littorinidae > Littorina > Littorina saxatilis. Next base: position 7,844,977 of record NC_090257.1, on the reverse strand, counting down.
GCCCGCTGCCTCGTCAGGTCGTCGTTTACAAACACCCCCCGTGGTGCTGACCGCGCCGCGGCTTCCGCTGCTGAGGCGGGTGGTGAAAATCCCATGGTCGAGGCCGTCTTGTGCTTGAGGTGCCTCCGAACGCCCATCAGCAACCGCTTGTGTCGATAGGAGGTGAACTTGACAATGATCTGACGATCGGCCTGGTCTGGTCTGCCGACGCGGTGGGATCTGTCGATCATGTCAGTTGTGATGGTGACGCCAAGTGCAGCCCCTAGTTTCATGGTAACTTCGTCAGTGTTCTCGTTGTCAGCGGCGGGGATGCCACTGATCCTGACGCAGTTGCGCCTCGAATACTGCTCGAGCTCGTCGACACGAGCGTGGAGGTCCGCGATCTCTTGGTCCTTGTTGGCCACCGTCTTTTTTAGTTCCTCGATCTGCTGCATCAGGGGGGCCACGACAGCCTCCTTTAGAAGTCGCAGGATTGCTGGATCCAACAGGGCCTCGCGCAATCCCTCCTTTACGGAGGTGATAGTGGAACTCGACATCGCCGAAGTTGTCGCGTCTGGCGGAGAGCTGAGGGTGGTGCTGTGCAGGGGCTGTTCTACTACGATGATGGTTGAATCGTCAAATGCGTCTAAGTAACTGTCCTCAAGATCAAGGCACGGCCTTTTTTCTGTATCGTCGCTGATAGGCGAGACCTCTCCTCTTCCCCTCTTTGTAGTGTCAGACATTTAAGTTAGCAATGTGATAACGGCAAGGAATAAACACTATGAACAGTCAAAGAACAGTCAAGAGCAGTCAACCAAATAGTTCAAATAGTTCAATCGTGTGCCTGTGCCTGTGCCTGTGACTGTGACTGTAGGCAAGCCGTGGCGCGTCACAGATATGGTTCAGTGGAGCAGAAGAACAACACAGTTACACAAAGAAATAGCGAGATGCACGTGAAGTTTGTACAAGCATTTCGTCTGTCACTAGACCGGTGTCACATCTGGGGAAAAATGACAATACTTGCAAAGAGTGATTTGAAAAACATCAAACTTACTCGCTTATGAGGTGTTTACACGGCTCCATATAAAATGGAGTAAAAGTTGGCAACCTTACTGAATCCGTGGAACCAAAAAACACATGAGAGCACAGCCCATATCCACCACAAAGACATTAAAACTGAGAGCTACAGAATCCTCGCTCAACTGTCCGCCATCTTAGTGTCGCATTTTGTCTATCTTTTGCCGGCGTATCCGAGCCTCGGTGTACGTGCATTATTCCAGCGTCGCGGACGACGCTGGTATCTGCGGTCGGGAAGACTTTCCACGAATTTGCCTACAGGGCGCCGCCATGTTTTCTGTGCTCGACTGCGAGCAGACCACAGGCACATTACACCCAAAATTCTTGTAGGCATACACAGACGCAACATAGCATATCACAGACAATAACAGCCACAACACTTCAACTGCATATGAAAGGAATAAAAATAAATCCGCAAATCAGTCGCGCACAATACACCAGTTAGAAAAACAAGGAGTACCAAAGCGGCGTGCAGAAACTAAACTGACTCGGAGACTGAGAAGAAACATTTATCACACGATGTGGATAGCAAACATTAAAATAAAACAGATAAGTCAAGCAAAAAATAAACACAAATATCGAAAACACAATAAACAAAGGTAAAGAAAACAAAAAGAGATGCTTGCCGACAGTCAGTGTGTGTGTGCGTGGTTTGCCGTGTGCGTCAGCGGGGTGTGTGTGTGTGTGTGTGTGTGTGTGTGTGTGTGTGCGTGCGCGTGCATGCGTGCGTAGGCTACGTTCTTGCGTGTGTGCGTTCGAATGAGAAAGAAGAGAGAGAGAGGATTGAACAATGAGGTCACGTTCTCTGTCACATGAATACATATACACACACTGAAGGCTACTTCGGACACGAACACTTGCCAACAACTGTGGTTGGACATGCTTTTGAAATGTAATATTTTTTCGACATGATTTCTGGACATACGAATGCCGCTGTGTTGCCTACTGATGTTGCGAATGATGAAGGTTTTGAGTTGACTGACCTTGAGGAGGGATTGCATCAGGCGTTTATCGTCTCAAATTATATCCTTGCTACTTTTCAGGAGTCAACTATTGCCATTCATGGTAACTTGGATAGTCAATGTTTTTATTTGTTTGATTCCCATCAAAGAAACAGAAATGGTAACCATTCTTCAAATGGCGCTGCAGTTTTGATGTCATCAAGTTAATTCCTTTGCAGAATTGATTGATTTTCTCAAAAGCCATTATCAATGTGTTTATCAATTAACACCTGTTCATTTCTGTCCAACTGCAATGCAAACTCAATGTGGAGGAAACAAGGATTCATTACAAACAAGTCATCCCTGTACATCAACAGATTTATGTACCTCAATCAATACTGCTAGTATGAGTGACAGGAATCTAAAAGAAAAAACAACCAAACCCAAATGTACTACTACTTCTACGACTCGTTTGAATGTAAAACAGAAATGTAACACTATCTGTGACAATGACGGTTCTACGACTCGTTTGAAGGACAGTATAGATCGAACCTTAACCCACAACTACGACAATTTGTGTCAGACTTTTTTGAACAGGAAAATATGCCTCTGTTCAACAGTAACCAAAACATGGAAGATGTTTTTGAAACTTTACAGAAATGTAACACTAGCCTATCTGTGACAATGTTGCTTTTGAATTGAACCCACATTTGTTGAACAGGAAAGAATGTTCCTGTTCAACAGTGCCCAAAACACTGAATCTGACGTTTTTGAATCTTTTCTGTCATCTAACTGAATCTGACGTTTTTGAATCTTTTCTGTCATCTAACCCAATTGCTCATGACTTCATCGATCTTGAACATGCCTACTTTTCAAAGAAAGACAGACAAAAGCGAAATCTGCATGTTAGCCATCTGCCTGAAATGGTCAATGCACTTTTGTAAAATTGTCACAGCTGTTATGCACTTTTGTGAAATGGTCAGTGCTGTTGTGCACTTATGCAAAACTTGGTGCTGTGCTGTTAACATTTGAACAAAATGCATTTTGTTCAAATGTTTAGTGCAACTTGCTACTATATAATCGCTGTATGCGCTTTGTGGTAATAATGCACTGTTGTGAAAAGTTTGCGCTAAATGTTGGCACTATGCATCATTGTTGGAGCACCCTCCTGTAGATGCACCATGCTGAAAAATGTACTTATGAATCAAGCATTGACTGAAATAAACAATTTATATATCCAGCACAACATGCAATTCATTAACTTTTGACCCTAACCTTTAACACTTCCCAAAATAAATCTTTGGTGGACATTGCATCGACGCTGTTCATTTTGAATGAACATTTTTCTTGTGTGTATTTGTGAGAGAGAGAGGCAGGCATACAGAGAGAGAGAGAGAGAGAGAGGGGGGAGGCGTCAGTTTGAAGTGACATAGAGAGAGAGATAGAGAGAGACAGAGACAGAGAGAGGGATTGCAAGTGTCAACACAAAGTCGCCGAGCTCTCGGCGGAGTTCAAAGCCCTGCTTCGCTAGCAGCGTAGATGTGCGTGTGTACCCAAGAGTTGTGACGAGAGGGGTGTCTGGGCTATCGTCGGGGGATAATTTGGGTCAATATTTACCCGGATTTGAGCGATAGGGCCCCTCGTTTCCGTATAGCTGGGTACGATTGTCGGGTGTTGAGCAGGCCGCGGTACACTGTTGTCTTCCGAATGTTTGTATCCGCTTTACTTCAATATTAGTGCAGCCTTTGAATGGTTTTGCCTTCTCGCTTGGACTTGGAGTCAGTGTTGATTTGACTTGTGTGCATATGGATTCGATTTCTGTGCATCGGTGAAGCAGTGTTTTGTTCTGAATGTTTGAGTAACCATGAAGTACTGAAACAAGGTGAGTGAAGTGTTTAGGTTTCACCAGTCGTTTGAGTGTGTGTGTGTGTGTGTGTGTGTGTATGTGTGTGTGTGTGTGTGTGTGTGTGTGTGTGTGTTACTGTGTGTGTGTGTGTGTGTGTGTGTGTGTGTGTGTGTGTATGTGTGTGTGCCGTGTGTGTGCGTGTGTGTCACTGTGTGTTTGTGTGGGATTTAATACGAGTATTTTTGTCAGCCATTTTTATTAACATGTGTGTGTGTGTGTGTGTGTGTGTTCCAGAGTCAATATATATGTTTACATTAGTATACGTGTCACGGCTTTCTATGCGTTGATGGTGATTTCCGAGTCAGACTATCCGTGCGCGCGTCTTTGGATGTGCATTCATGTAAATGTAGTCACGACTTGTCTGTCAGTCAGACTTAGCAATGAATTTCCTTCTCTGTCATCCAATGCAAACTCCAAACTGTCAAATTCAAGTCCAAACCAGTTCTATTCCCAAATCATAAAGAAGAGACAACCCCAAAGGCCATGTAATGAAAAAGTGGAGAGCAGAGTATGTGATTGCGAGTACACCGGAATGTTTTTCTTCCTGTCCTAGTATTTTTTTACGACTATGCAAATGGAGCGTCGTCGCTGTCGGCGACTCGTGACTTATTCGAGCAATGCTGAGGATTCTATTGGTAGTAGCATTACCTCCTTTGTAAGCTGGAGACTTTAGGCAAGGCTTTATTTAAAACTGATCGGAAGGTTCTACAACTGAGTGACTATGGAGTGCGGGTATTTATTGCTGGCGGTCGGAAGTGCGTGTGAACATTGATTTTGGGTATTCGTTTGTGTGATAGGGTGCAGTGTGTGGAAATTGGTAATGTTAGTATTTGGCATTACAAGCTGTTTGTTTTGTTGTGTGTGTGTGTGTGTGTGTGTGTGTGTGTGTGTGTGTGTGTGTGTGTGTGTGTGTGTGTGTGTGTGAGAGAGAGAGAGAGAGAGAGAGAGAGAGAGAGAGAGAGAGAGAGAGAGAGAGAGAGAGAGAGAGAGAGAGAGAGAGAGAGAGAGAGAGAGAGAGAATGTCTGTGGTTGTCCGTTTGTCCGTCCGTCTGATTGCCTGTTGTTTTAATTCTAATGCGCAGCTTGGTAATTAACACTACCGAATCGTCTAACCAAATGATGTGGCAGACAGCCATGATGAATACCGAGACTTGGAGGGTTGGACTGACGATGAGACAACTGGGAAATTACACCCAGACTTTGTCACATTAAAATGAGATTTTCTTCCATTTTTAAATAGCAGGAGCGTCTCCGTCATTGTCTCTTTTGCGCAGGCAGTGTTTAAATGAAAATGATTAAACTCGCTGCTAGAGAGAGAGACAGAGACAGAGACAGAGACTGAGAGAGATACTGAGAGAGATACTGAGAGAGAGAGACTCGAGAGACACACAGAGAGAGAGAGAGAGAGAGAGAGAGAGAGAGAGAGAGAGAGAGAGAGAGAGAGAGAGAGAGTTGTTTTTGTTAATGAGATCCATATTATATTTCGAATCTCTTTCATGAAACTTGTCGTTTTAAGTTCGTCTTAAAGTTTTACACTGGCGAAAATAAGAGACTAACGCAGAGAGAGATTAGACCCAAGGCCCCGATTTAACGCTTTGAAGCTTTTGTCTGGGTCTGGAAATTATAGCAATCTATTTACTAATATTAATATCCTGCTTCACATCTAATGTTCCCACGATGCCTTAATCTAAACTTGAACCACATACAACCTAATTCACCATTGCAGGCGAAGTCGGTGCCATCACGCTCCGCTGCATTTTAATACAACTTTCAAGGTCCATTCTTTTTTGAAAAGAACATGGCTT
>NC_090257.1:7809269-7834269 GCF_037325665.1 Littorina saxatilis | reverse complement strand
GTGTCTTTAAGTTTACCTTCAAGTGTCAGTGCTGTTAATTTCTGACACATGAAAATGTGTTTGCAAACTGTTGACTAATTTGGTGATTCTTGTTTTGCAGGAGGAAATGAGGAAGCGTTTTAATGACACAAAGGGTCGGCCTGAAACTGTGGACAATCCTGAGAGCATGTAAGTGGTTACTGCAGTGCGCGCGCACGTACACACACACACACACACACACACACACACACACACACACACACACACACACACACACACACACACAATTTGGTACTAATGGCAATAGGGTCCCTCTGCACTAGTAAGAAGCTTTGCATCTTTCATCTGTTCTTACATACTTGTGTTCCAAGCCGTGAACTTAATCCTAATTCTGTTGGTCAGTGTTGCGATGGTGGTAGTTTGGGTTAAAGACAGTTGTTGTTTTGTTTGTGTTGATGTCGTGTATTTTGTTTTATTTTTGTTTTGTTTTGGATGCGTTGGCTTTCCATGCCAATTTAAATGATGCCAATTTAAAATTGAACTTCTTATCCCAAATGGTCAGCGAAATGTCGTACAAAAGTAGTAACTTATCGCCCTCATTTCTTTCAGGTGATCAAGAAGATGACTAGATGGCAGCGGTACAGCAAGATCCATCGCGTGCTTTTCCTAGCAACGGTTGCCATGGTGACCATGCTGTCCCTAGCAGCACCTGTGGAAGGATGCCCTAAGCCGTGTCGGTGCTCGCAGCGCTATTACGTGTACTGCCAGAGCGCGGGCTTGACCTTTGAGACTTTGCGTGAGGTCGTGACCTTCGTCCCATACGAGGCCATTCTTCTCGACCTCAGCTCTAACGCTGTCGGCCAGATTCCGTCTGGGACGTTGGATTCAGTGCCCAACTTGGAGTACCTGTTCCTCGCCGACAACGAGGTCAAGTTCCTGGGCGTGAGCGTGTTCCACTACCTGCAGCAGCTGAAGGAGCTCACCCTGTGCAACAACCGCCTCAAGGAGATCGGCGTCAACATCTTCGTCAACATGTCCAACCTGAAGAAGCTGCAGCTCGACGGCAACCTGGTGGAGAGCATTAAGGACAGGGCCTTCTCCTTGCCCAAGCTCCACACTCTGCACCTGCAGAACAACAAGCTGACTGTGATCAGGCCTCACCAGCTGTACGGTCTCTCTGCCTTGGAGTACCTCGACCTGTCCGACAATCTCATCCACACTTTAGAGTTGGGAGCTTTCCAAGATCTGAGCAATCTGCACAAGCTGCGGCTTTCAAGGAACAAGCTGTCCTCTTTAGCGGAGAACGTTTTCGAAGGCCTGAGTTCGCTGAGCGAGCTGTACATGGATGACAACATGCTACCCTCGCTGGACTGTTTTGACGTGCCCAACTTTGCAAACACTCTCCAGCGCTTGATGCTGACGGACAACTCGCTGGTGGCAGTGCCTCACGATGTGTTCTCCCAGCTGAAGAATCTCCGCACCTTAGCGTTGGACCACAATCAGATCTCTCACGTCGGTCGGCAGGCTTTTAGTGGTCTCCAGCTGGACAACCTGACCCTGGCCTACAACTTGTTGGAGATCGTCGACAGGGAGATGTTTGAAGGGGCACGTAGAATCTCCTCGTTGGACCTCAGCCATAACCGCATTCACACAATCAAAACGGGCGCCTTCGACAGCTTCAGGGAGTCGGTGTATGTGCTGGACCTTTCGGACAACAAACTGGCCACCCTGGACCACGGCATGTTCCGTGGTATGCGCAACTTGCAGACCCTCAACCTCTCCTCCAACGCCCTGTGGAGCATCTTGGACGGTACCTTCCGGGAGGTGACCTTGCTGGGCAACCTTGACCTGGATCACAACGAGCTGCAGTGGCTTTCAGCGGATCTGCTGGAAGGACCGTCGCTGCAGCGGTTGAGTGTCCTGGACAACCCAATCAAGGAGCTGAGGGGGTTCACGTTTGAGGATGAGAGTAGTCATCCAGTGAACATCCTGGTGAACCTGACTCTCACGTCCTCCACTGTGAGCTCCGTAACAGTGACATGGCCCTACAGACGAGGCGCTCAGCTCTACTGGAAACTGAAAGTGTGGTGTGTGGTGTCTGACACTGACAGGAGAGGTAGAGATCCTCTGTGCGGACATTCTGACACTCCGCTGATAGAGGCTAGCATCCCGCCCAACAGGGTTTCAGAGACTGTCTCCGGGCTGACTCACGGGCGGGAGTACTTTGTGTGCGTCAACCCAACCTTTCTGACGCCGAGCGTGGAGGTGCGTCAGTGTGGGGTGGTCTCCACCCTCGCCCACCCCAAAACAACAGTGACGCCTGTCAGCCAGGGGAGTCAGGCTTTCAATGCTGGCTCCCACCCGAGTGTGGGGAGTGCGGTTTTGTGCAGTTGGTGTGTTGTTGCTGTGATGATGCTTGTGACTGGAGTGTGTGCTGCATGGCTGGATGTGTTAAGCACACTGTTGATCTCATTGACAAGGACAAGGCAGTTTGCCGTGTGGGATTCTGTGTCTGTCTGTGGTACTGGACGGTAGCTGGACATAGTTCAGCCGTTATTTTCGAAGCAATACCTGTGCTCATGTATAATCATCAGCTTGAAAGAATTTGATTAAATCGTTTCCTTTGCTGAACACATATATTTGGTGAGATTGCATGAGTGAGATTGAAGAGCTTTTCACGGGGTCAAGAGTTGGCTTTGGAATTGTGTATCGAACGACTCGCAAACTTGCCAGTGTTGTGGGGAAAAAGAACCTTGAAGAATCTTAGTAGATCGCGTTCTTTTCATTTTGAACACATGGGGGGGGGGGGGGAGGCTGTTGTGAGAGCCCGCGATGAGTTTGGACGTCTGTTTTAAGTGACTTGACAGTATTAAAGGGAAAAGGAACTTGCAATTTGGCTTTGGCATTTGAACACATAACATTGTAACACTATTGCTAATTAGCACATTTTATTTTAAGGGGCAAGGGGTGCGTGTGGACTTCCAGTTCCAGCTTCAGTGATTGTAAGTGTTGAGACAGTTGTACTTTTGAACACACAATGGATGTGTTAACCTGAGCGACAGTCACTGACACTGAAGAGCAAAAGAGGCCTTTTTTTATTGGGGCATGAGATGGCTATCACCTTTTAGTGACTTGCGAGTGTTGATGGGAAAACAGGTTGTCTTGGATGCTATTTGAGAAGCCTGTTGCGACTTAGCTTAACTCCATGAAGGGTTGTTATGGGGGCGAGGGTGCTTGTTATGGTTTAACAGTACGGTGTGTAACTTAAGTCTCTCATGGAGACTTTAATCCGCATTTTTGGTGAAAAGAAGGGCAAGGTTTAAGGTTGAAATTGGCAGCAAATGACTTTGAATTCCACAAGAAAAAAACATCCACAACAGCTGTGGTTGAAGATAGATCTGTCTTCTTTTAATATTCTGTACCGTCGTGTAATAAGTGATTTGACGGCATGTGTGTGTACGTGTGTGTGTGTGTGTGTGTGTGTGTGTGTGTGTGTTAGAGAGAGAGAGAGAGAGAGAGAGAGAGAGAGAGAGAGAGAGAGAGGGGGAAGAAGAGAGATTATTCTTGTGCTAACAGCTATTTATTTTCATGTTTTTGTCAGCGCATCTTTAATCATGGACATTAATAGTTGTGGTCTGTGTAACTATAAGCATGATGGTTTGCTTAAGAACTTGACATGTTCATATCCTGTACATGTACCACCATACGTTTTGTTGATGACATCATTTTATTATCGTTTTAGTACATGTTACTGCCCCAGTGAACAGGCGGCATTGGTTACCTAAAAAGAGACGAGGTGTTACAAGACTGAAGACAGAGTTTGCAATCAAAAGTTGAAATCTGATTCTTACAGTGACAATGGCTTGCATGCAAATCATCCTTCGATAATATTCAAGGCAAAAGAGCATGTGATAACTTATACGTTTTGCAAGTTAAACTGTCGCACTGGATTAAAGTTTTATTACTTGAACATCATCAACGTTTCTTTAAACAATGTTCACATGCTTCTGACTGTGTCGTCATTCTTTTTTTGAACATCCTCAAGCAATCTAAGATGTGCATTTGTTTCCACACTCATAGTCAGACGATAATCGTTGACAGAACCCTCAAACTAGGGCACTTTTGTTTGAATGCTATGTAGTCACTCCTTTACGTTTTTAAGTGGATTGTTCCCTTCTCGAATTTAAGCCATCTTGTCATCCACCACATATATCCGTCCAGGCTTCTGCGTAAGATTAGAGCATCCTTCCATTTAGACACATACCGTAAACCAACTGCTTCTTGTGAAGCGTGCGGATGTTTTACTGAATTAATTTTTGAGAATGCCATAGGTTTATAAATCTTTTTTGAAATTAATTCAGAAAAACTCCTATCATGCACAGAACGCAGCCAGACTGTTGGTGTTTGGTATGGTACGTGTTGAAGTGGAAAGATACTCTGTTCATATAATGTGCACATGCCTGCCATGGACCGCGGATCTTGAGAGGTTGGCATCACTGGTTTAGGCGGGAAGGTATCTGTCTTTAATGTGTACATTATTTGATGCCATGTGTTCCATTGCCAAACTGATCTCTCAGCCTTTGAGCTGAGTATGACTGGAACTCGGTTATCAATCAGAACAAATTTGCCTGTTGTCAATGTCATATTAACTCTTTTCTTTGAACCCTAAACAGATTTTTACTGTAATTTATTATGAATGATGGAGATAATATGCTGATGTGCTTGCTTTAATTTGTTTCCAAACAATAACACAATCATTGGAAACCATATGTTGTTACTGTTGTTTCAGATTGATTGTGAACAAGTGATACGAGCGCGCATGTGTTTGTGTGTGTGTGTGTGTGTGTGTGTGTGTGTGTGTGTGTGTGTGTGTGTGTGTGTCTGTCTGTCTGTCTGTCTGTGTCTTTATGAGCGTTTTTTTTCTTTTTTTTCCGTTTTTTTTCTTCTTTTTTTCCCGTTTTCCTTATAAAGTTCTATTGATCGTGACGATGTTAGTTAAGCCACTTTCAAAGTAAAGAACTTAACAGTTTCATCCCACGGGATATTCACTTTCCCTTTTCTGACGCCAGAAGTTTACTTTCGCTGACAGCTTACCAAAGCCTGTGAAATTGGCCCACTAGGCCTTGAAGATGAGAATCTGTTAAACGAGAACGTCCTCTACTTTCAACGACTGTACGCGCATAATCCTTCGGGGACTTTTTATACTCCCTTCTTCTGCGACGGCTCTCCGTTTACAAATGGAATTTCGGAAGGAAAATGCCTTCTTGTGGGTACACAAGGGTGAAAAAGTACGTTAGTACTACTGTGTTGACATTAGCACTAGTCCGTCTGGCTTATTGAAAGGGGAGAGGAGAGATGGTAAGAGAGATATATTCATTATGTATGGTAGGTTTTTATTGAGAGAGGGTACCGTCGGATTTTTCGGTTGATAAAGAAATGCTTTAAACGGTCAGGGTCTTTAACTGTAGCTATAGCTTTGTTTGTTTGTTTGTTATTATCTTTTCAGGTTGGATTTCCTTTTTATTTCTCAAATGGTTTTTCAAATGGTTGTTATTCAATAAATAACACTCCGTAAATATCACATATTTGAGCGATTTCATATATATATAGATATTAATTTTATATGTGTTTCCAAAATCTTCCTTTTTTTTCCTTCTTTCTTTCTGTCTTGAGATGGTTGTTTGATAACGCTTCAGAAATATACTTTTTTGAATTTTATCTTTTATTTCATGTATACCATGTATATCCTTGACATTCCCGGCAGTAATACTTTTTCCTAATTCTAGCAGACGAAGAATGTTGTCTTCCCTTAAAAGTCAAGAAGACTAGTGAAAAATAAGAAACTACATGTATTTGTCCTGTCTGAGAGTGAAAGCCAGAATGGCCATGATTCATGAGAAATGTGACAAATGTGAGAAAGGTATCCACAAGAAATGTAACCGAGCTCAGCATTCTTTTCCCCAGCGTGCCATTGCGGGAGATAGGTAGATGATTACACAGCCTTGGGCAAGAACCTAATGCGGTCCTTTTTGGAGGTCTCCCGTTCACCAGACATCCTGTCTCTTTTCTATATCCGTAATTATACGTGGCTTTCAAAACTACTTCCCCCATCAGGGGCTTTCTCTCTTTTGTGTGTGTGTGTGTGCGTGTGCTTCTTTTGGAAGTAACCCCCTTTGGATAACTTGTCATTACTGAAGAGTATGTATATGCATTTCTTGGAGGAAGTGTCGACATCGGCTTCGTACTCCATTAGGAAGTGCTCGCCCCCTGCACCCATCCCTCCTTTTTTCTTCCTTTCTGCTCTCCGACTAGAAGCGATTCTGTTTCTGTCGATTTTTTCTCTCCGGGTTTGATTTTGCCATCGCCTTCCCTCCAAAATCATTTTATTCCATTTTTGGGCGGCGTTTTTATTTTATTTTGTATTACCTGTTTTTACTTTGATTTAAAGATTTTAATTTTCATGCTGAATGAAATCAGCGTTCAAAATGTGACATCCGTTGCTAAACAGATAGCCCACCCTCTCTCTCGATCTATGTCTCTGTCTGTCTGTCTGTCTGTCTCTCTCACTCTCTCTCTCTGTCTGTCTTGTCTGTCTGTCTCTCTCTCTCTCTCTCTCTCTCTCTCTCTCTCTCTCTCTCTCTCTCTCTCTCTCTCTCTCTCTCTCTCTCTCTCAAAGCAAGTAAGAAAGGAGGAAAGCAAAACAGGTGAAAATAATGAATCAAGTTCTGAAAAGATTAAAATCCTTGAAAGAAGATTTGTAGTACATTTTAGTCAATTCTCAGGCTAAATTTATCTCTCTCTCTCTCTCTCTCTCTCTCTCTCTCTCTCTCTCTCTCTCTCTCTCTCTCTCTCTCTCTCTCTCTCTCTCTCTCTCTCTCTCTCTCTCTCTCTCTCTCTCTCTCTCTCTCTCTCTCTCTCTCTCTCTCTCTCTCTCTCTCTCTCTCTCTCTCAAAGCAAGTAAGAAAGGAGGAAAGCAAAACAGGTGAAAATAATGAATCAAGTTCTGAAAAGATTAAAATCCTTGAAAGAAGATTTGTAGTACAGAGAGAATAGCCTTCTTTCAAGCAATGCGAATTGGGAATTCTTGAAACCTTCCATGTCACTTCAGCGCAATTTGAATACGCTCGTTGTTTATCCGAAGCAAGAGTTAATTCGTTGTACATTAATTATTTACAGGCATAATAGAAAACAATGGAAATAACTTCTGGTTATGTTTCTAGAGACGGAGGAAATTAACGCATTTATTTTTCTACAGCTACATCAATATTTCTACACCTAAATCAATATAAAAAGAACCATTTGGTAAGAATAATTATAAGAGGGGGTTAACAAATAATGTATACGATCAGGCCCAACAGAGGCTCCCCTCCTTCCCTACACAATTATAGAAAACTCAGAGCTCCCGCCTTACTGTAATATGCCCAACTAGCTAAATACCACCGGCACGGTTGGCCTAGTGGTAAGGCGTCCGCCCCGTGATCGGGAGGTCGTGGGTTCGAACCCCGGCCGGGTCATACCTAAGACTTTAAAATTGGCAATCTAGTGGCTGCTCCGCCTGGCGTCTGGCATTATGGGGTTAGTGCTAGGACTGGTTGGTCCGGTGTCAGAATAATGTGACTCCTCGGTTCAATGCGGTTCGTACTTGTATCTCCCACCAGACGTTATAATTATGTCAAAGCAGCACCGCCCTGATATGGCCCTTCGTGGTCGGCTGGGCGTTAAAAACAAACAAACTAAATACCTCTCTCAGCCGTGTTCGAACACAGACACACACGCACACCTTCGCTCTCTCTCTCTCTCCACACACACACACACACACTGCCACCCCTATAATTACTCTTCCCTCCCTAACATCTCCTCCCTTCTTTTCCTTCCTTCTACCCACCTACACTACTGTTTTCCTACCCTCCCTATCTCCTGTTTTCCCACCCTACCTATCTCCTTCTCTCCATCCTTACTCCCATATGATCCCTTAGAATCCGTTCCCTCTCTATTTCTGTCCATCTACTTTTCTGTCCTTATTGTTTCCCGAGTTTGTAACGGCTTTCCTGTCATTTTATATTTAAAATTTTCATGTAACCCTATATAAACTTGGCCAAAAAATTATTGCAACAATTTTCGCACGCTAAGAAAAGCATTAAAACGCAATTTATTTATCTCATATCTCGCACACTAATCTAATTTCCAACGATACAAGTCACGTCTCCAAACAACAGTAATCAACCAGTTCCACATCGCCAGTGTAGGACTAGTTGCCCGTATCAACTTTCCATTTCCAATGAATTATCAACAAACGCTTTGAATCTATTCTCACTTTTGTTGGTGCAATGTAATACATTAGCCAAGGTTGCAAAAACTGGAAACCATAGGATCAGAGACTCGAGTGTGAACTCGTCCCAAAACAAACAGATTGACATGACCTCGTGTGACAGTGCGTGCCGGTTCGTTGTGTGTACGGCACGTAATAAATGTTGGTTTGGAAAGTGGAACGTGTCTGCTGCGTTGGGTTATGAATGTGGAAAGACTTCAGTTGCGTTCTGTTGGATCAAAGCCGGAGGATTAACTTCGATAGATCTGACAAGCCTTTAAAGAGGACATTTTCCTCCCTCTCTCCCCCACCAAATCCCTCCCCCCCCCCCCTCCCCTCCCCTCCCTCGCATCTGGGAGGGGTTAAAAGTGGGAAGGATATGAGTGCTCGTATGGGTGGTGGTAAAGGGAGTGTGATAGAGAGAAAATTTAACGGCAGTGAAGGCTCGAGAGCTTTCCGGCTTTTTACATTAAGTCAAGTTTCTGAGAAAAAAAAACCTGCTGGACAGATCTTCATTAATTTTTATTTACACATTCTTCCAGATGATAGCCCCAGTCGATCAGTGTCTTTGATGACGCTTTTTACAAAAGTTGAGGCGGCACTGTCAACGCACGCCCTCATTTTTCAATCCATTTTTTTTTTACTCAGTCCGGAATATGGGATTGCATTCATGCAATTAAATGAAAAGTGCATTAAAGTCGCATTTTCCCTATGGCATTGTATTTCAGCTTGAAAGCTTAAAAATTAATGAACGAGTTTGGTCATTACAAATCTCAAAATTCTAATTAAAATTAAAATTTGAGTAATCCATCTAGAAATTATTTTCATCTTATTTCATTTTATTTTTTATTTCCTGATTCCCAAAACACATAGTAATGTTATGTTTGGATAAAAAAAAAAGCCAAGAAAAATAAAAAGCATAAAAATGCGTGCTTTCCTGCGACGCGCTGGTCACTACTTCGCTATTCTGGCTTGTCACATCAAGCGATCACGTTTTTCACGTGAATATGTCACCACTTTTAGTGTGGGTCGCGGGCATTGGCAAAGCATTGTCTTCGTGTAATGCCGTGCGTTCAGTATTATTCTGTGAGCTTGACAGATTGACTTAATTAATTAATTTCGCTTCACGGGACTTGTTTATTATTATGTTAAAACAAATATTATTGACAGTCCACCGAGTTTCCGCAGAACTTAAACTGACCTACACTTTGTCGGTCCGGATCTTTTTCTTCACCTTCGCGGTTTGTTCGTTCATACGTCCTTTCAAATCAATGTCCACTCAGGTCCAATTTGCGCCTACCTGCGACATACTTCGGTTACTCACTATAAATAACGTCCTCGGTTCAATGCGGTTCGTACTTGTATCTCCCACCAGAACAATGCGCGCCGCGGTCCTTTGCCTAAGTGCCGTGTCAAAATTGTAGCCCCTCACAATTTTACGGCCTTGTTTGCAGGGACGTGGGAGGTTTATTGTTTACAGAAAGAGAGAGCCATAAACCCGAGAATGGGTTTATGACCTAATTTGCACCGAGTAGTGGTCTTGGCAAGCCTAAAGCTCTTTGGCGTGTCTCGGCTCAAGATCACGTTGTCTCGTGCACGTACGTGAGCATATTTTGTTCTTGTGTGTGAGGTACGGTGTTGTTTTTAGACTCAAAGTTTGATTACAAAAGGGGAGAAGCTTGATAGTTTGACACTGGCAATGTTTCAAAATGTCCACACACAAAATGCTTTGTGTAACCTTTGTGTAATGAAAATGCAAATCTATATATATATATACGACTAGTGTCTGTCTGTCTGTCTGTTCGCGATGAACGGCCAAAGTTCTCGGTGGATCTTTTTCAAATTTGGACACCGTATTCAGCTACACCCCGGACACAACCTCATCGATGAGATATTTCAACACGTGCTCTCAGCGCGCAGCGCTGTGCGCGCTTATCTCCCTCCCTCCGTGTGGCGTCAATCCATATTCCCGTTACTACGTTACTGCACGTTACTATTTTTAGAAGGTCTCCAGTGTTTTGCGCGTTTATCTCCTTTCCTTCGTGACCCGGCAAAGCCGGGTCCCAGGCGCAGCCTGGTATTCGGCTCTACTTCTTCCCGGCGAAGCCGGTACCCGGCGAAGCGGGTAATCATCTAGTACGTTAATGTATGATGATAAGAACAGCTATGATTGCGTCGAGTTAAGACAAAACATCCTTAAAACCACGTATGGAAAACCTGTTTGCGTCACATTTTCAATGACAACATATCTTGCTCATAAAAAATGGATCAAAACCATATCCAACAGTTTACAAACAGGTATTTTTCAGTAAAAACAAAGAGCTTATATAGATTTAGAGCACTGCTACTGATTCCCACGCTTTCCTTCTTTGCCACTACTAAAGCAAACGTGTGCAAGATTGTATGTTATCCTACATACGTGAGAGAGACACCCGTGAGATAATAATCGTTCAAATCACACGTGTGTATATCATGTAAATGAGGTCATGTCAAGCAAGTCTGGCAGGGACCTGTTTTTCCACTGCTTATGATGCCAAAGTCACCGAGACAACCGTCATTATAGAAACAAAAATTGCGCTCGCTAATTACCCTCGATGAATCTTTAGAACTAACACGTCACGCCACACTTTCAGAGTGACGTTTCTTTGCTTTGACGTAATAGATTGCACGAGGCTTTAGAAGAGATCGAGCTTCCAAAACAAGCGTCTTCAATTTAGATGCCTCGTCTGCTCAAGACATTTTCAGTCAAATACACGTAAGTACAGTATGTAGGATAAACAGAATACTACATGGCTTGCTGTGTCGTACCAGATTTACACTCGTTGCTTTTTCAAATAGTGAACAGCTCGCTTTCGCTCGCAGTTCAATATTTAAAAAAACAACTCGTGTAAACCTGGTACGACACAGCAAGCCATGTAGTATTCTCTATTTACACGCTTTGGAGCATGTGCAAGAACGGATTCAAACTCGAAATCGTCCCTCCAAAAACCCCAAAATGCACACACGACTTTTATTTCTCCTGCTGTTATCGTTTCTTCTCTTTACAAATTCTTCAACGCTCAGAATACTGAAAACGGCATCCCAGACGACAGTACTGTTTCCATACGCGAATTTAGCTGCCCTTGGAAAGTGGCTCGCTCAGGAGGCCTGTTAGTCTGACACTATAAGGACAGAGTTGTGAACATAGATGACAAAGATCCCGGAAAGAACAAACATTTCGCGGATGCAGACACAGAAAGACGTCATGAAGATTGCGATGCTTCAAAAGATACAGACTGTGACGATGATTGTGACGTCATTCACATATTCCGAGACGTCATTTATAGTTGTTCGGTCACTTTCGTCAAAAAGTAGATCTCTCCACAATGGCTGCTCCTGTGTTTAGGTTTATCAAGCGTGAGTACGCAAAACGTGTTTGTTCTCTCCTCTGTTGAAGCTGTGAGACATAATCGCCATTACGAGCTAGTCGTGTGACAGAGAGTTTTCTTGCACACTCAACTGCTGCTGTTTCACTCCGGCTAAAGCCGTCGTGAAACATCTACAGTCTCGTGTGCAAGAAAACTCTCTGTCACACGACTAGCTCGTAATAGCGGGTACTGCATTGTGATTGTCAAAGTCAATTATCACAGTAAAATCTGCTTTCTCTCTCTGCCTATCCAATTAGTATTGTTGTCGCCGCCAATCGTCGTTATCATCATCAGCAGCAGAAGCAGCAGCGGCAGGAGGAGCAGCAGCAGCAACAGCGGTCATTCTTTGCTGGATCCCCGCCACTAACTTCAATGTCGCGTAGAGATGGAAGTCATGTTGATCAGGGCCGGACTACCGGGGGTTTATGGGGGTTGCGCAACACCCCCCCCCCCCCCTAGCCTAAACATGTACCTCACTTATTTAAAACATTTTTTATTATTGTTTATTTTATGCCGTTTCATGCAAGGAGCGACCATTTTCCTATCTCAGAATATGACCTACCCATCAGCTTCAGGGGGCTTCCCCACAAGGGGCTCTGCCCCTTGACCCCGCCAGGGGGAACATCCCCCTGGACCACCACTGGCAACCCCCCCCCCTCCTCTTAGCCTAGTCCGGCCCTGTTGATGACGACTCTGACACACGGTAAATGGGACAAAGCCACACTATACTCAAATAGGTTTCATTACGCAGCAATCACTTTTAGCACCAACAGAAATAACGTTCACGTCTTCTCCGCTCTCCATTTCACTAGTTTGCAGCACTATAACGGTTGGCTAATGTGTGAGACAAAGGAACATTGTCTTCCCCACGCGGAGAACAATAAAGGTTTCAGTAGTCCGAAAATATACCTTGTAAATGACATCTATCTCCTGTGTCTTAGATAATCTGCACAGTGTGTGTGCATTATAATTGTTGTGTATACTGAGAGTTCGTTCCTGTAAGAACCTCTGGATTTTTGTAACATTTATGTTTTGTTTTTGGTTCTGTTGTAAAGTGTTTATGATTGTGTTCTATTCCGTCAATGGTGTCATTCTGGTAATGATGTTGTTATTGCTTTTGTAAAGCGCTTTGTGTGTTCGAAAGCGCTATAGAAATCACCATTATTATTATTATTATTATTTATGAACTTCATAACAAACACGTAAAGCTTAGCAGGGGAGGAAACTAATGTAGTTGCTCCTTAAACCACGTCGATGAACAATAAACACTTGCAGTTGTCTCTAAATACGCTTGGCCGTGACAACTTTTGTCTGTTATGTCTTGCACAATGTTGGCATGGGCAGCTAGCAACAGCACCAGACACAGTATAGCATTAATTGCACATAATGGGGGGCGATTATTTAACCGCCTTGTCATCCACGAAGCAGCCATCGTGAACTATCGTATGTTTAATTTTCAAAGGCTTTGAGTGTGTGCCTACGTGTAAAAAGGCCTAGGGTTACCACAAGCAACTGTATGGCTTTGTCTTGCTCGTTAATTGAGTTCGAAGTTGACCTCGCTGAGACCTTGCAAAGTCTGTCCAGTTTTCGCAAAGTCTTCGTAAAGAAAATGTTAGTGCCAAAGCTTCGTGGAGCGAGCTTCGTAAAGTAGACTTCGCGAAGTCGACTTCTTCTAATGAATACCAGGCTTCATTCTCATAGATTGTCAGGCAACTTCATTTTAATCATCTTCGAAATATCTGAAAGTGAGACCAAAACGTGTGCTCCCTTTCATTTATTATCCTCGGATGTAGAATGACATTGGAAAACCGGCTCAGATTACTCGATTCATTCATTTATCATCGCTATGATATAGACCCGCAATGATATAGACCCGCTATGATATAGACCCGCTATGATATAGACCCGCTATGATATTTGTTTGTTTGTTTGCTTAACGCCCAGCCATATCAGGGCGGTGCTGCTTTGACATATAACGTGCGCCACACACAAGACAGAAGTCGCAGCACAGGCTTCATGTCTCACCCAGTCACATTATTCTGACACCGGACCAACCAGTCCTAGCACTAACCCCATAATGCCAGACCGCTATGATATAGACCCGCTATGATATAGACCCGCTATGATATAGACCCGCTATGTTATAGACCCGCTATGGTATAGACCCGCTATGTTATAGACCCGCTATGATATAGACCCGCTATGATATAGATCCTCTATGATATAGACCTGCTATGATATAGACCCGCAATGATATAGACCCGCTATGATATAGACCCGCTATGATATAGACCCGCTATGATATAGACCCGCTATGATATAGACCCGCTATGTTATAGACCCGCTATGTTATAGACCCGCTATGCTATAGACCCGCTATGTTATAGACCCGCTATGTTTACAAAATTGCTCTTCTTTTAATCTCAGACCAGAAAACTATAAACATATTATTTGCTTTCAAGAATTTGAATCGAGAGATAATGATTTGTACGGAATTTCGACCTCTGGATCCAGTGAAAGAATTCCGTACAGAAGAGAAAAGTATAATTCGCAGACTGTCTGCATGTCCTTTTTGACAGCTCCTCCAACGTTTGATGTGAGAAATTTAAATGCCATCCAACAAGGTCAGCGGGTTCCTTTAACCACTTATAACTTAATTTAGTGTCTATTTGCGACAAGGTCACAGACTGTTAACACTCCCTGTCTGCACTAGAACAACATGTGGGAGACAACTGGACACATTAAAGGCACACTCCTTCCTGTGGAAAACAATTCGGCGCACCATATCTTCTTTTTCTTCTTCTGCGTTCGTGGGCTGAAACTCCCACGTACACTCGTGTTTTTTTGTGCACGAGTGTAATTTTACGTGTATGACCGTTTTTTTTACCCCGCCATTTAGGCAGCCA
Organism: Littorina saxatilis; assembly: GCF_037325665.1. Taxonomy (NCBI): domain Eukaryota; kingdom Metazoa; phylum Mollusca; class Gastropoda; order Littorinimorpha; family Littorinidae; genus Littorina; species Littorina saxatilis. The sequence continues at coordinate 7,819,669 of NC_090257.1, read as the reverse complement.
TACGCCATTTTCGGAGGAAGCATGCTGGGTATTTTCGTGTTTCTATAACCCACCGAACCCTGACATGGATTACAGCATCTTTTTCGTGCGCACTTGGTCTTGTGCTTGCGTGTACACACGTGGGTGTTCGGACACCGAGGAGAGTCTGCACACAAAGTTGACTCTGAGAAATAAATCTCTCGCCGAACGTGGGGACGAACTCACGCTGACAGCGGCCAACTGGATACAAATCCAGCGCGCTACCGACTGAGCTACATCCCCGCCCGGCGCACCATATCAGATGTGGCTTGGTAAGTTTTATATACATTTGGACAAGAACATCTCTCCACTTGATTACATACACATACATGAACAGCACTGACCAGTGCTCTCTGTGCACAGTCAGAACTAGAATGTTCTAATGAATTAATTCCGTAAAAGGAAAGAGTGTCTTTTTAAGAAATCATTTAATAAAAAAAAAGTCAACCTTACCACATCAACAAATCATTGTGTTGATATTTGTTACACAGTATTGTCCAAGTGATGGTATTATCCCATGAAAAAACAAATTGGGCAGATTTGATACGGTGAGCATACATACTGTTTACTTGAGAAAGAGTGTGCCTTTAAACTGTAACCTTCCGTCATTAAATGACCTTTCTTGATTTCGGTGTTTGTCTGGTGACGAAAGATGTGTCCCCGTCTGCGTTGCGAAGTCTTGCGCGACTTCACCCTTGCCGACCGCGTCGTTTCGTTGTCAAGGACAACTGAGACGCGATGACGTTGATTGCTGGTTTCGGTAAACCTGCTTGAAAGAATTTTCTGAGGAAGAACGCCCACTATATAGTCCAGGCATATTAGAGAACAACGTTGAAGTGACAATGACTAGGTTTAAAATGTCCCTTATCAGAAAGTTCAACCTCATTCGTTTGATGTTTATTAAGCACATTTTCATATAAAGTTGGCGCTTCATACGGAAAAATGGCTTTGAAATTGACCCAAATCCTTCTTTGGGCTCTGTAAATGTCGTTTGGGGGTATGGTTGTAAAATGGTATCTACTGGTCACCCCAATGTATAAACTGAAAACTCTTTCTGCACCAGAACACGCAGAAAGGATTGTATCTGCCTGATGTCTGATGCTTTTCAAAATCCCCAACCACTAACACCTTCAAAACGGACTTTAACTGACACTGTTGTTTTTCCCTATATAATCCTTACTATTTTTCCGAGACGTCGTCGTGTTGTGTATTTAGCTTGCCACAACCTCATACATGGTCCTAAAAGTTAAAGTTGAAGAAAATACTAAAGATAAATGAAAAAGCTGACGCAGTGTCATTCGCACCGTGAATCCCCCCATGGGAACATACTAAAGTCTGGTTCCAAATAGGCTCAATTTCCTTCTATTTCTTTGTATTTCTGCCTCGTAGGGGTAGGGGTGTTCAAACCAAAGGCACCTTTAAACCAAAATTCAAATCACACATCTTACAATACTAAGACACTCAGCAGTAAAAGGGTGTCTGCTGGTAAAAAATTCCAAACAATCCTAAAAGTACTTCACTACTAAAAGTGCTTTTAAAAAGAGCCGTTATTTTTCCCTCTATATTCAGTATTGTGTTTTCTGCGAACATGTAGTCTATTTAGATGGTTGTCGTGTGCACTTGAGTTGCTAAAGCGTTTTCAGTTGGGCATATGTCGAAAAGCAAAGAATTAGCCCTTTGAAAACCATCAGAACTGTCACACAAAAATAACATTTACCTATCTCACCAACTGACCAAACATAGGGCTTTTCCTTATGTATTATGTATTGTCGTGTTTTTTGTAGCATACTTGTGAAAACAGCCACCACTGTTGTAAATGATACTTTAAAGAGCATTATTTCATTTTTACAGTTGAAGGACAACCTGGACTGCCGTATATTACAGCTGTTTTACAATCAGCCAAAATTTTCTTAACAAACGTATGTTAAGAACAACTCCCATAGTGAAATTGAAGGAAAACAAATTGAAAATCCCCCTGCCATAGAGGAGCTAAAGAATCAACAATAAACGACTGCATGGATAGCTTGATGCACGAATGCATTGCGGACATGTTTGTCTCCAACCAAGAGAAAGTTCCAAAAAATCCCTTTTGTGCTTCTTATTATACAGTGACGTCAAAGACAGCCTTTTCTGCTGTTCATACATTCAGGGGTTATGGTTACACTAAACGACGTAGTTGTAGCCATACTGCCATCCAGATTTATTTTTTCCTTGCGAGCAGTCACAGGGTGTTTGTGCTGTCTGCCAACCGTTAGATGACCCCGCCCAAGTCTGTTAAGGGACCGTTTGACCGTTATAGAACGCGTCTTTTTGATTTTTTGGCACAGTTGGAAACGGTTGATTTTTATCCCTACCATTGTTTCCAAACATTATATAGGAATGTTTTGTGAACAACGGATAATAGCCGCTACTCGCATGTGTAGCAAAAGTGAGCGTACATACTCACCCTGGTCGTCCAGCCGTTGTCCGTTGCCCGTCTTTATCTGTCTGTACTGAACATTACCTTTGGATATTTCTCCAACGCTATGAAGTGAAGAAACACCAAATGTTGCAAAATGTTGTATGACCCCAAGAGCTCAAAAAAGATACTTGAGAACCTTGACCTTACCTTAAGGTCAAGGTCACAGGGAGAATGAATGTGGTCTAAAAACTGCAAAATTTCACATTGTGCCAGTTTTCTGGAAAACAAATTAAAAACAGCGGGCTTAGTTTTGTATGGTATACAAGAAAAAGAAAGCCTTATCTTCTGATACCATTTTGGTTGACCTCGCTTCAATGTCAAGGTCAGAGGAGCCCTTCAAAGTTGAATTGTAGACATATTTTGATGTGAACTTGCCCCTTTAACTTTACTATGGACGATATCTCTTACAAACTTAAACACTGAGTGGGGCGTTTGTTAGAATTTCATAGTGAGCCACATCTGGTCACATATCGTTAGGGTCAAGGTCACATTGACCCCTATGAAAAATGTGACCAAGCCGGGTAAAGAAATCCATGTGTCTTGGTAAAAAATCTTAACAAAGCAAAGCCCATGCGACTCTCATGCTTGACCTTTGTCTTAAAGTGACCTTGACCTTCAGGTGACCTTGAAGGTGAAGGTCTAACAACTGAAGCTGGCAAGGACATTGTACACTATTAGAACTGTTTTACAGATTTTTCCTACCAAATTACACATGACCTTTGGCCAAGGTCAAGATCATCAAAGGTCACACATCACAAGGCTATCAATTCAAGACATAGGAAGCATAAACATACTTATTGGCACTTTCTACAAAGAGACATTGTCACTTTTAGTGATTCAATTGCCCGTTTCAGTCACATTTCATAAGGGGCAAAGTGACCTTGACCTTGATGATATGTGACTAAATGTGGCTCAATATCAGTATATAACATGTGCCCCACACAATTATGAAGTTTGAAAGATTTTTTTCATAGTTCAGGGTCAAGGTCACTTCAAAACATGTATACAATTCAACTTTGAAGGACTCCTGTGACCTTGACATTGAAGCGAGGTCAACCAAAATGGTATCAGAAGATAAGGCTTTCTTTTTCTTGTATACCATACAAAACTAAGCCCGCTGTTTTTAATTTGTTTTCCAGAAAACTGGCACAATGTGAAATTTTGCAGTTTTTAGACCACATTCATTCTCCCTGTGACCTTGACCTTAAGGTAAGGTCAAGGTTCTCAAGTATCTTTTTTGAGCTCTTGGGGTCATACAACATTTTGCAACATTTGGTGTTTCTTCACTTCATAGCGTTGGAGAAATATCCAAAGGTTATGTTCAGTACAGACAGATAAAGACGGGCAACGGACAACGGCTGGACGACCAGGGTGAGTATGTACGCTCACTTTTGCTACACATGCGAGTAGCGGCTATTATCCGTTGTTCACAAAACATTCCTATATAATGTTTGGAAACAATGGTAGGGATAAAAATCAACCGTTTCCAACTGTGCCAAAAAATCAAAAAGACGCGTTCTATAACGGTCAAACGGTCCCTTAACAGACTTGGGCGGGGTCATCTAACGGTTGGCAGACAGCACAAACACCCTGTGACTGCTCGCAAGGAAAAAATAAATCTGGATGGCAGTATGGCTACAACTACGTCGTTTAGTGTAACCATAACCCCTGAATGTATGAACAGCAGAAAAGGCTGTCTTTGACGTCACTGTATAATAAGAAGCACAAAAGGGATTTTTTGGAACTTTCTCTTGGTTGGAGACAAACATGTCCGCAATGCATTCGTGCATCAAGCTATCCATGCAGTCGTTTATTGTTGATTCTTTAGCTCCTCTATGGCAGGGGGATTTTCAATTTGTTTTCCTTCAATTTCACTATGGGAGTTGTTCTTAACATACGTTTGTTAAGAAAATTTTGGCTGATTGTAAAACAGCTGTAATATACGGCAGTCCAGGTTGTCCTTCAACTGTAAAAATGAAATAATGCTCTTTAAAGTATCATTTACAACAGTGGTGGCTGTTTTCACAAGTATGCTACAAAAAACACGACAATACATAATACATAAGGAAAAGCCCTATGTTTGGTCAGTTGGTGAGATAGGTAAATGTTATTTTTGTGTGACAGTTCTGATGGTTTTCAAAGGGCTAATTCTTTGCTTTTCGACATATGCCCAACTGAAAACGCTTTAGCAACTCAAGTGCACACGACAACCATCTAAATAGACTACATGTTCGCAGAAAACACAATACTGAATATAGAGGGAAAAATAACGGCTCTTTTTAAAAGCACTTTTAGTAGTGAAGTACTTTTAGGATTGTTTGGAATTTTTTACCAGCAGACACCCTTTTACTGCTGAGTGTCTTAGTATTGTAAGATGTGTGATTTGAATTTTGGTTTAAAGGTGCCTTTGGTTTGAACACCCCTACCCCTACGAGGCAGAAATACAAAGAAATAGAAGGAAATTGAGCCTATTTGGAACCAGACTTTAGTATGTTCCCATGGGGGGATTCACGGTGCGAATGACACTGCGTCAGCTTTTTCATTTATCTTTAGTATTTTCTTCAACTTTAACTTTTAGGACCATGTATGAGGTTGTGGCAAGCTAAATACACAACACGACGACGTCTCGGAAAAATAGTAAGGATTATATAGGGAAAAACAACAGTGTCAGTTAAAGTCCGTTTTGAAGGTGTTAGTGGTTGGGGATTTTGAAAAGCATCAGACATCAGGCAGATACAATCCTTTCTGCGTGTTCTGGTGCAGAAATAGTTTTCAGTTTATACATTGGGGTGACCAGTAGATACCATTTTACAACCATACCCCCAAACGACATTTACAGAGCCCAAAGAAGGATTTGGGTCAATTTCAAAGCCATTTTTCCGTATGAAGCGCCAACTTTATATGAAAATGTGCTTAATAAACATCAAACGAATGAGGTTGAACTTTCTGATAAGGGACATTTTAAACCTAGTCATTGTCACTTCAACTAAAGTGGCTAAGATGCCTGGACTAATACATTCACTATCGTGAAAGTAGTAAAGAAGAAGACTGAAGACTGAAGAATGTGTGTGTGTGTGGGTGTGTGTGTGTGTGTGTGTGTGCCGGTGTGTGAGCGTGCGTGTGTGCGTGTGTGTGTGTGTGTGTGTGTGTGTGTGTGTGTGTGTGTGTGTGTGTGTGTGTGTGTGTCTGTGTCTGTGTCCGAGTGTGTGTGCTTACGCGCGCGCGCGTTCGTGTGTCCGTGAATATGTCCCGGCAAAGAGAGAAAGAGTAACAAGTCAGACAGAGAAGAATTGCAAGGTGAACCGTAGCAACTCAACATCTTCACATGTCAATGTCTACTACAAATGTGACAATTTATGAAGAATGCAGCAGTAACAGTCCTCGAAGTAAGTACTCAATAAAACTCTCAACAGTGTAACATTCAAGACAGATTGCTCACTTTACTAAGCCTACCAAGAACACACTTCGTTCACACCGAGCGACGCAAGAGAGGCTGTAATTGACGAACAAGCAATCGTTCCACAACCAAGGGCTCACATCCACGTTGGACATCGAACATTATACGTTATTTGCGTTTTTGACCTAAATCAGTATGACATTTTACATAGATCGAGACAGTCATTGTTCTCCGAGACCGCGAACAATGACTGTCTCGATCTGTGTAAAATGTCATATTTTGGTCAAAAACGCAAATAACATTTATGTATCGATCGAATTCCTTTCAGGTACTGACTTTGTTGTTGTTTTGACGATTGAACGAGCACACACACATGCAATCAAACACATAACTTCATAAGCTTCAAATTTGGGCGTTTCAGGTTGACCGAAACTTCAAAGGAACTACAAAACACACGTCATGTACAGCTGACTTTGTTGTTGTTTTGACGATTGAACGAGCACACACACATGCAATCAAACACATGACGTGTGTTTTGTAGTTCCTTTGAAGTTTCGGTCAACCCGACACGCCCAAATATGAAGTTTTGTAGGCCTCTGACGTCACATGGCTCAAAGAAGGGAAATCCAATGTCCAATCGATACATACACGGATATTTTTTTCATGCAAGAGGACATATATTTATCCTACATACGTGAGAGAGACACTCGTGAGATAATAATCGTTCAAATCACACGTGTGTATATCATGTAAATGAGGTCATGTCAAGCAAGTCTGGCAGGGACCTAATTTTCCACTGCTTATGATGCGAAAGTCACCAAGACAAACGTCATTATAGAAGAAAAAAAATTGCGCTCGCTAATTACCCTCGATGAATTTTTAGAACTAACACGTCACGCCACACTTTCAGAGTGACATTTCTTTGCTTTGACGTAATAGATTGCCCGCGGGTTTAGAAGAGATCGAGGTTCCAAAACAAGCGTCTTCAATTTAGCTGCCTCGACTGCAGGACTTTTTCAGTAAAATACACGTAAGTACAGTATGTCGGATAAACAGAATACTACATGGCTTGCTGTACCGTACCAGATTTACACTCGTTGTTTTTTTAAATATTGAACTGCGAGCGAAAGCGAGCTGTTCACTATTTGAAAAAGCAACGAGACAGACAGAGATGTCCGAAATACAGGCCAACTGGTCTGACCGGACGTTACACTCATGTAGGCTAGTCAGTTCCTTCCCCACAAAAAAAGTCTGTTTGGGTTGAGTTGAGAATTAACTCGGCGAGCCGATGACGCACTCCGGTGAAACTGGTCCCCCCCAGAAGGCTAAAGTGTGTCTAACTTCCATTTCGACAACCCGAAAACGTCTTTACTGACACCAGCACACACAATACAAACCAACAATTTATAGACCTGTGGGAAAAGAAAAGTGTAGCATTTTTAGACCTCACGCGGGGGAAAAGGAGCTCAAGATTTATGATGCCGTTTACACTTTCTTCCCATTCAAAAAGCACTTTTGATTGTGTGCCCACCTTTCTTTGCGTGGAGCCATTTTTGCTGTAATCCCATGTTAGAACGCGAGACCAGAAGACTCAAGTTTTGTTGCTTTGAAGTTTATAATGAAAGTTGTGACATGAACAGATTCTCAGCAAGGACATAACGTAGCTTTCGACTGAGGTAAGTTCCTACATATAAACTGTGCAAAACAAGCGTATTGTGACAACTTTCGTAACCCAACTAAAGCATTCATCCCCGTGTCATTTTACTCAAACTTTCTATGCCATTTTGGGCACTCAACTTGGGTATCTGTCGCACTTTCCGGATACAAGATTTTACAGGGGTCACGTGGTCCGTGCCGTTGTCCAAAGGGTACCCACGCAATCGACCTGATAAAAACGTATGGCACCATTTAAAAATCGACAAAACCTAAGAATCAGGGACAAAGCTAAAGCACGAAGCGCCAAGCAAACAGCCTCTGAAACTGGACTGGGATGCCCCCCCCCCCCCCCCCCCCCCCCTGAGAGCATTGCCGGTTTGAAGCACATCAGGAAACTAAAGAAGCTTATCAAAAACAGAGTGAAAATAAGTGAAATTATCAACTTCCACGAAAAGAAGACTTTTTGTTGCATTTTTTTAAAATCTTGAGGGCTAGTTGTAGGTTTTTTCCAGCAAGCTTCTTTATGAAATAATGGAAATAGCCTTTAGCTTTTATTTTCTTCGATTTGTTGAAGGTGGTCCATATTAGGGGACTCGCACATACTTTGAGATGTTGCTATTATTTTTTGTTTGCAGTAGAAACTCGGGGTCAACACTGCTAAAATGTAACAAATACGGTTTTAGCTGTCATATATAGCAATTTTTGTGTGATAAAAGCTTTCGCTGTGGACAGAAACGAGTCCGTTTTAGGCGGCAAATTTAGAGTGAACGCTGCCAAAAAGGAAAAAAAGAGAAAAAGCCTAACGGTTTTGAGGTTTGTGTTTCTGCAACTGTTTTGACATGTGCAAGTTATCCAGAGATGGTGAATACAGCGAATAAAACTTTTTTGAGCGCTCTAGCGCCGTTAGTTTGTCAGAACAGAAGGTGGTCCATATTAGGAGCCGGTCCATATTAGGAGCCCTTCCCCTACGTGCGTGCGTGCGTGTGTACGTGCGAGCGTGCGTGGGTGTGTTGTCAGTGCGCTGATGTCAGAGACAAGACAGACGTGGCGTGGCGATGCGCCCTTTGACTGGCTGACAACGGGAAATCTGACGGGAAGTTTTCAGATTTTATGCATCAATGACGCAAGGCGCGTTATCAATCTCTCATCTCCATCCATATCTCTTACCCACCCGCACCCCCAACCGGCCTTGTTAACAATGCACAATTTGAAAATCTCGGCGAAACAACATATGAGCATACACAGATTTTTTTTAAAGACGCCTGATCTCAGAGTCCGAGTCGCTCTGATAGTCTCCTAGAAAGTCAAAGTATAATCGGTATCCTCAAGTTCTGGATCACAGGATGCAGTGTCTATATATTGCCGCAGTTCACACACTAGCTCAGTCCACTGATTGCAGGTCACTATAGTTACCTTTTGCATGACATTTTGTGAATCGTCTGCCTGCTAAACGTTGTAAGTAGCCGCCGCCCGCAACCGTATGATGAGCTGGAAGAGAGGGATATTGTCTGCAACGCTTGTCGCTGATTAAGACGATCTTCTGGAAGTGTTGTCTTCTTTGGTTGACCTTACCTCGCCTCGGTCTCTCCTGGACAATCTCTGTGGCATTGAAGGGCTGCGTCAGTCGTACAATGTCAGATGTGGACGTCATACGTGGACATCTGAAGTGATGCCTTCTTCAACCCATGTTTCTTCTTCTTCTTCTGCGTTCATGCGCTGAAACTCCCACACATTCGGGTTGTTTGCACGAGTGGGTTTTTACGCGTAGACTGTTTTTTACCCCACCATTTAGGCACCCATACGCCGATTTTTGAGTGAGAACCAATGCAAAATCTAGCTCGCCCTCTGTCGACTCGACATCACAGAGTTTCACGTCTTGGAGGCATTGTAGTGAAATCCACCCTTTCGGAGTCTCAGGCGGCGAGAGTCCGCGCATTGCATGCTGGGATTGCAAATTGTACCAAACACGAGGTCTTCAGAAGAGGTACATTGCCAAGTTTTCCCTCGAAAGCTCTTATCTCTTTGATATTTCTGTGGTTTTTGTCCCACGATAGTTTCATGATTTAAGCGGAATGGATCTCGAGTGTGTTTGGTACAACGGAGCGCCCCCTGCCGCCAAAAATGTGACTAGCCGCGCATGCGCACTCGAAACTCCGAAGGGGTGTATTGTGCCTTGGCACAAAGGGGTAACTGTATTTTCAGCCAAACAGGTCGCAACAGTGCACAGACAAACGGCACATCTAGCACGTGCAATATGTCTTCATAATCTGGCTCGGACGGTGTGGTCAGGCCTAACGCGTGGGGGGAAAGTCAGTGTAAAAAAGAGTTACTTTTGGGGGGGCTCAATTCTCAGTTATAGAGAAACACGTGCAAGTGTACTGCTGAAACAGTATATCACCCGACCACGAGAGAGAGAGAGAGAGAGAGAGAGAGAGAGAGAGAGAGATGGATGGATGGATGTTTTATTGTTCTAATCAATGAGTTGATCTTGACAATTTTCAGACAAATGAAATTGGTGCATAAAACGAAATTAATAAGGGTGAGATACATTGGGCTTAAAAAAATAGCCTACACATGCAAATAAGTGAGGCAACATAAAGAAAGAGCCTGCCAAATATTGAGACATAATCATGAAAACATAGCTTGGAAAGATGATATAACTTAAGCAAACATTGTCAAACGACACCAAGACATGTACACAGATATACACGTACAGACACGGACACGGACACACCCCCACACACCCCCCCACACACATATATAGATACACACTTGTGTGGGCACACACACAGCAAATTATATGTAAATATACACATCTGAAGCAGTCATTAAATGCATACAACTATTACAGTAGGTATCATATGCTTG
>NC_090257.1:7807039-7809069 GCF_037325665.1 Littorina saxatilis | reverse complement strand
AGAGAGAGAGAGAGAGAGAGAGAGAGAGAGAGAGAGAGAGAGAGAGAGAGACTGACTGACTATTAGTGTTTAACGTCCTCTTAGACCAACTGGTCTATATTGGGACAGGTATTGGTAATACGCTGAAGATATGGTGTGATACTTTGATTCGAACAAGCCCGCTGTGGCTGTCTTCTTCGACACAGCAGCATTGGGTTTGTCTCGTCAAAGTATCGAAATACGATCATGATAATCAGAGACGAGAGATGATGCATGCGTGTCTTCGTGTTTTCCAAGCCCTGAGACTTTCGCTGTGAACGTGGGATCTTTTTTCGTGCGCATGTGTGCACACGGGGGTGTTCGGACACCGAAGAGAGTCTGCACAAAGTTGACTCCGAGAAATAAATCTCAAGCTGATAGCGACCAACTGGCTACAAAGCCAGCGCGCTACCAACTGAGCTACGTCCCCGCTCCGAGAAAGAGAGATAGAAAGAGAGAGAGAGAGAGAGAGAGAGAGAGAGAGAGAGAGAGAGAGAGAGAGAGAGAGAGAGAGAGAGAGAGAGAGAGAGAGAGAGAGAGAGAGAGAGACTTAGACTTAGACTTAGACTTAGACTTAGAACATTTTATTCACATAAAGGGTAGACATTTTAGGCCATAGGCTTAATCTTACAATGTGCCCTTTACATTCACACAAACACATATTCACGCGTGCGCCCGACTAGAATCATAGAAACATCAAACATACAGTAATAATAAATGAGAAAAGTAGTAGAAAATACATGAATGGAACATCAATAAAGCAATTACAGAATGGAACATTAATTACGCAATCACACTTGCGCACTCACACGCAGACGCACAAGGAGGAACACATATAATACTAATAATAATATACACACAACTAAGTGCCATTCAACAAGCACACAATGAGCCTACCAAGACAGGTAGATTTAGCATTATGTAGGCATGCAGCAGTCAATATTTCAGAGTAATAAAATAATTATAATTAACAAAGCTAGCTACAATACCGGCAGCGTAACTTATGAAGACCTCAGTATGTGTTTCCTGAGGGAGGTTTTGAATGCGTTCAATGAACCCGTTTGAAGCGTTTTCTTTTGACACACGAAAACCAGCGACCACACACTAACTAACTGCCGGGGAGGTGTCTGGGTAACAGATCGACAGCTACCTGGATATCATTCGAAGGAAGAGAGTTCCACAGTGAAGGTCCCACGAAAGCAAAGCTAGTTTTGTATAGATCTATGCGAGTCCTTGGTAATATATATATAGATTTGTTTGACACATAGCGCTCGGAAGCTTTAGTCAAGAATGCATTTAGGTATGGTGGGGCCAGCTCATTGAGCGCCTTGTACATTAGAATTAAGATGTTGTAATCAAACTGCTGTTGAAGTGGAAGAATATTGGCTACCTTCAACTTTTCTGACGTGGACAGATAAGGATTGGTTACAATAAGCTTAGCACCTCTTCTGTGCAAGGAGTTTAGTTTTTTCATTATATTTTCACTGGCACCGCACCATACAGTGGAGGCATAATTAATATATGATAGACAGTGTGCCACGTAAAACATTTTCAGTCCCTCCTTGTCTACAAAGGGTTTTAGTTTAGATAGGAGATGGAGATTGCTTGACAGCTTTTTACAGATATTCTTAACGTGTATGTTCCACCTAAGCTCCTGGTCAACTTCAATTCCTAGTACTCTGTGTGATGAAACCTGTTCTATAGGATCTGAGTGCAGTTTTAAGTTGAGGAGAAGGGGCGCTCTCTGATGTTTCTGTCTAGATGTGACTACTATACTGCTGGATTTTTTGGGATGCAGGGTCATTTTGTTGTTACTACACCACTGTTCAACGTCGTTGATTCCCTGCTGAAGGTCAGCCTCCACTTCAACTATTTTTTTGGACGATGAGCTATCATCAGCAAAAAGCTCACAAGATACATTTTTATTCGTAATATGCAAAGGTAGGTCGTTTATGAAGATACTAAATAAAAGTGGGCCAAGAATGGACCCCTGAGGAACTCCGCAATTTAGA
>NC_090257.1:7792039-7804539 GCF_037325665.1 Littorina saxatilis | reverse complement strand
GCCATCTTTGATTTTCCCAAGCCCAACCAAGGCAAATGTATGCCACAGAAATGCAGTGAAAGATCGACTTTAGCGTCCACTCCAGACCTGAAAGTAGGAAGATATGAACAGTTAAAAATAACGATCAGGTAACCTATATCCAATAGATTAAAGGTTTCCATACAGAAATAACCAAAACATGATTACAAAGTCAACGAAAGTAGATTCGTAGAATCGCCCAAATCAACGAAAGTCGTTTGTGTTTTTGGTGTGAACTTCGTTTCACCGCCAACCGGAAATGACGTGTACACAACATTTGTGATGTAGCACTTCCTTATATGGTACGAAACGAATGTGGTTGGTTGAAAAAAGCCTGTACTAAATAAGCCTAGTATCTGTAATGGTTTACGGGAGGCTTACTGCGCCTTTAAAGTAAAGAGGCTATAACTTGTTTGCCATGTTGTAATGGTAAGTGTATTGCTTATTACTTTTAGAACGTGTCCATAAGAATTCTGCTTGTTGTCGTTCTATATGTTATTTTTGTGTGAAACGATTGTATACAGCAAAAGAGAATGAAACACGCTTGAACCAAAGAATCCTTTCTCCCGGGCACATGGTAAACACTCAACATGAGTGAGTTGTTGAATTAATTTTACAGATTGAAATACGTGCCTCTCAAGAAATGATTTAGGGAGAACATCCGAGACAGCAGCCTAGCTGGCCGCAGATTTGTGGTATGTGTCCAAGTAGACAGATGCTCGGATCGTATGTAAAAGCCTGGAGTAATCTATGGGGATTTACAAGGTAGTTTCCACGAGAAGGAAAGGTTTGTAAATGGGACGTATGAATAAGTTTTTTTAATTAAAAAAAAAAATTAAACGTCCCTTTCACCGAAATGGCTTTGTGAAATCGAGGACTAGTGAAATGTAGTGTGTGTGTCTTTTATTTATTTTATTTATTTTTTAACATCCTTTTCACCGAAATGGCTATGTGAAATCGACCAATATTATTGTGAAATATAGTGCCACTAATGCAGTCAAAAGATTCTTTCACATCAGATACAATAATTATACTTGTTCACAAAGTCCTCGGCGTCATTATATTTCCCGCGGGCACTTTAAATCAAGTTCTTCTACTTTAAAATGAGGTGTACTTTGGTTGAATGTCAACCCACTTGATGGAGTCTGAAGAATAGAATTTGTTCGTAAATAACACTCTGTGTGCATTTGTTTCGAGCGGAAAAACTCTGAGTAGACTATGTTTCGACGTGTACGAATTTGTGCCCTCTTTTATTGTTCAGCGAAGCAATGCTGTGACGACGAACCACCATTGAAAATGTGGGACCAATGTTTGCTTTGTCAGGGTTTGTTCCCCTCATGGGTTTAACTGTGCTATGTGCCACACTTCCTGTGATTAGGAATGTAAATACTCAAGCTGAAACGTCAGTCAGTTGCTGTTGTCAACCGCAACAGCAACCCTTCTCAACCGCCGCCACTTTCCTTAAAGGGATAGTTGCGGGTGGGGGGGGGGGGGGAGGTGTGAAATCGAACCATAAGCTTCACAGTTTGAACACGATAACAATAAAAATGTACTCACCAGTTCGAGAAACACTAAAAACAGACCGGTTTCGACGATTTTCTTCGTGAGTTACACTTCAAACAAGGAGAGGCGACAGAAAAAAGAAAGGAAAAGAAGAAAGGAAGAAGAAATCAATCAACAATAGAAGGACAGCAAATAGCGTTATACTAAATAGTATCATATTTGCTGTCTCCTAGCACTGTCGTTGTTTTTGTTCCCACTCCACTTTTTGGTCAAAGACTGAAACTTGCACGCATTTGCTGGATTACAGATTTTAATGGCCTACATCAGCACGTGTTCATCTGCTAGCGTTGCAGACGATTACAACAACTGGGGGGAAAATATCAGTTGATGGAAAGAAGAGGTTGAATAACCAAACCGTTTCCATGTTCACATTGATTTAATTAATAATCACATAGTTACGGGGCATTTTCGAGGGTATTATTGCAAGTGTGTGTCTATAGTTGCTATAGTTATCGTTGTTGTTCTTGTTTTCATTTGTTTAAATATAATGCATTTCCAATACCGTCCGCCACATTACTCGTTTGTCTCTAAGAGCACATTTATTAACAGCTATTGTGGGTTTTTTTAGCGTAGCAATAGGGTCCGATATTTAGACGAGACAAGTATAATGCCGACGAAGCTGGAAATAACCTATAACTAGCCCTCGAGATTTAAAAAAATATATAACAAAAAGTCTTCTTATCGTGGAAGTTGATAATTTCACTTATTTTCACTCTGTTTTTGATATATATATGCTTCTTTAGTTTCCTGGTGTGCTTCAAATAATGCTCTCATCAACCCGAAACAGGTAAATCTAAAGCATATTTGAATTAGTCTAACTTGTACACTAAGTTATATCATGTTATTTTGCAGTCTAGGGGGCTATTTACAGTGATTCGTGAAGGCCTCTTTACTGGTCCATATTAGGCGCGCTCCTTATGAGGACCATTTGTGAATGTTTCTGTATTCAAAATGTGCTGAATGTCTATCAAAGCTAATTCACTCTAATTAGGCCTAACGGTTAACCTAAGAGTGAAGGACTACCAAACACAAAATGAAACACCTTCGCAAGAAAACAAGCTAGTTATCAGCATGAAACAAAACGTGGTCCATATTAGGAGCCCTTCCCCTACTTTAGATGCTCAATCGGTCAATCTGCCTGAATGCTGATCCGATTAAATCGTCAGTCGGTCACTGCCCTATTATTCCTAACACACACACACACACACACACACACACACACACACACACTGACACACACAGACACACGCACACGCACACTGACACACACAAACACACACACGCACACTCACACACACACACACACACACACACACACACACACACACACACATGCAAAGTAAGGTCAAATCAGACAACTTGCGGGTGTCACATACCCTTGCAAGCACAATGCAAGGAAGGTTCAATTTAGACAAATGGCAAGCGTGATATATGCTGGTAAAAGATTTTCTTTTCCACAAATAGGACAATTTATTGACTTATAGCGATTTCAGTGAGCACTATGGAACACAGTATATCAGTAGTTCCACAACAACAAGAACGCACACATGATTCTGTGATGTCAGGTTTAACGTTCAAATTAACCTGAACTGCGGTTAAACTCACGTGGTCAAAACATCTTGCAATGCTCTAAATAGAAAGTGAACTAATATAAGGGCTTCTTTGATAATCAAATAGCAGGGGAGAATGGCATCACAAAACATATCTGAAAATCATGCTAGTTCTTAACTGGATAGTGAGGTTGTTGTCAAGCTATGAACAAACTAAAAACATTCCATAAAACACTACATACAAATTCAAAAAGGTACGTATCCATTTGCAGTGACTATTTGTGACCCTCCACCACGGAATGAGTCACAGGCTTATAACTCAAAAAGTTTTCGCTCTTTTCTAAAACGGTTTTCACCACTGGATAGAGCATAAACAAAACTTTAAAAAAAATGTAAAAATATTAAAATCATGCAAAGGTGACATGCGACTCATTCCGTGGTGGAGGGTCACATTTGAGAAAAAAAGTATTTGCTTTATTCTGACCTTACAGTCGCCGTCATTTAAACGTGTTATGTGTCTTTATTCCGATCTTCTTCCGTTCTTCATACTTTTGTTTAAACTGTAATGTTTTTGACAAACTGTTATTTCTTTTGATACCATGCTCAGTTTGTGTGATTCAATAAAATATGTGCGTTCATCTGAATGCGTGCATGTGACTTGTGAGTGAATGTGCTGAATGATAAGTTTGCTTGCTAATTGGTTGTTTTTAAACCTTCTAGAGGATCATATGTGTATCTGGTTGTTGTTTATACAAAGTTAACTATTAGTATTAATGCCTGTATTGTATGCTGAATTGAATTCGATGTTTGAATGTGTATTGGGTTTAAAAGTCCTAATGTATTATTATAATACAGTATGCCTGTTGTTAGTTGTTTAATTTGTTGCCCCACAGTCTGTGTTACATCTTCGTTTTGTTTTAGATCTGTGCGCTTTTATGTAAATTCTGTTTTATTGTCAGACTTTTTATATGTAACTATGTGTCTATTACTTATCTTATGTATTTTCATCTTTTTAAAAACAATTATTCTAGATTATCTTATATAACTATAAGTGGTCGTTGTCTATGAATTTAAAAAAACCCATTTTTTGTAATGCTTGTATGTTATTTCTTACGAGGAAACTCTTCATATGTAAAATGTTGAATTTTAATGTCTAATGTAAAGCGCCACGAGACTGCCATTTGGCGGTGAACAGCGCTATAAAAGAATGTTTTATTATTATTATTTTATATATCGCGGTTTAAAGTTTTATCTTCACAGTCGTGCGTATCACACAACTACGGCCTATATTCAGCAAATACAAAATAATTATTCCTTCTTGATTAACCACTAAAATGAACAGTTTAATCGAGCAGCTACTCCCTTTCAAATAACGAGGCTGGGTGGTTTTGAAACAACAGAACAATTGACGGCTCTTAAAGAGTCAAATGATTTTAACTATGGCAAATAGGTGCAGACAAGTTAAACTGCAACAATGCCGAATGCATCGCTGAATATAGCCAACAAGTCGTCGCTCTGCTTCCGTCCTCACAGCAGAACAAATTAGATCTTTTAAAGGGCCAAAGGATTGCAACTATGGCAAACAGGTACAGACAAGTTAAACTGCAACAATGGTGCCGAATGCATTGCTGAATATAGCCAACAAGTCGTCCATCTGCTTCCGTCCTCACAGCAGAACAAAGTTAGATCTTTTAAAGGGCCAAAGGATTGCAACTATGGCAAAGAGGTACAGACAAGTTAAACTGCAACAATGCCGAATGCATTGCTGAATATAGCCAACAAGTCGTCTCTCTGCTTCCGGGCTCCACTAACATTATTTCCCGGAGCCATATTTTAAGTCCCTACGATGTACCTGCCAAAGTTTGCGAGGTCTTCTTTAAAAGTTTCCCCAACCTTTCTCAAAACTGTCACTACAAAAGCGCGAAAAGCCTCGTTTCTGACACCCCCCACTGTCACGCTTCCTGGCGGCCAAACACGCGCCTCAGGGGAGACAACTAATAGCCTCACTAGTCGCACAAACGACAAGGATCACTTTGACAAGACAGGCGGCGGTTGTGTCCCTTGGACCTGGGGCAGGTTTCACGGGTGAGTGTCCTAGGTGTTACGCCACGAACACTGTACGACGTCTAAGCTGTTAAAGTTTAGTGCCGGTTGATCAGGGGACGTTAACTTTATGACGACCTACGGTCAAGTTTGGACGTTAGTTTGCGAGGCTTGACCACTTCTTTTTCGAACAGACGTTGGCAATCAACGGAAAGATTGTGTTATATCAAGATCACACGATTGTATTCATGTGCTAAAACTCAAGTATGATAGCTTGGCAATGCGACAATCATTCACACTCTAACCCTTTTTCACCGTTCCCATAACAACACGAATGGTAGGTTATGGGAACGTTTTATGGAACCTACCATTCTTGTTGTTACTGGAACGTTTTATGGAACCTACCATTCTTGTTGTTATTGGAACGTTTTATGGAACCTGCCATTCTTGTTGTTATTGGAACGTTTTATGGAACCTACCATTCTTGTTGTTATTGAAACGTTTTATGGAACCTACCATTCTTGTTGTTATTGGAACGTTTTATGGAACCTACCATTCTTGTTGTTATTGGAACGTTGTATTTATGACAAAACAAAAATTAACATTTACAGGACGTCTACCATTTTGGGATTGTCTGATTCCTTTTTCACAAATTCGAATACGCGATCAAGCATTCGTATCCACGCCCTCACACAAACCAACAATGACTATGCGCCACCTTCCAGGACAAAGAAGGGGGGGGGGTGTAATAAGTGGAGATGGGAATGATAGTAAAGGGTGGTTTGAGGTGGGGGTGGGGGTTTGACCAACTGAGTGAGGAACTAGAGGGGTTGACAGTGTGAGGCAGGGAAACCAGTGTGTATACGTTTACAGGTTTACCTTATAGATCGATCTATCCTTGTAGAAATGGTGAGTGATGTCATGATTGTTACGTTATTGAGACTAACCCATTTAAGTGATTTCGTCAGAGAAGCGAGCACTGGCCTGTGAACTTACGGCTCTTTTGTGTTTTAAAATGATTTCTGTAATTTCCTCCTGAAGGAACAATAAGTGATCAGTTTTTGCGTACACCGAATTGTCCTTATCTCTGAACTTGATATGGCGTTGGTAACTTTAAACTGAGTGACATTCATATTGGCTGGCACTCCCCTCCGAAATTAACTCTTGAATTGTGAACGTCTGGGGTTCAAGGCAAAGATTGGGGGGTGGGAGCTTTGTTAAGGTAGTTTCAGTAAAAGGAACAGTGTGAACAGAATATAATTGGTGCTCAAATCACGACCGAAGCTTTAACCTGTCTGTCTGTGTGTGTCTGTGTGTGTGTGTGTGTGTGTGTGTGTGTGTGTGTGTGTGTGTGTGTGTGTGTGTGTGTGTGTGTGTGTGTGTGTGTGTGTGTGTGTGTGTGTGAGAGAGAGAGAAGCTAAACAAAAACAACAACTACAACAACTACAACAACAACAACAACAACACCACCACCACCACCACCACCACCAACAACAACACAACAACAACAACAGCAGCAACAACAACAACAACAACAGTAGCTGTATCATTAAGGAGGGCATGCGCCCCAAACAACAAGTAATCATCGACAACCTTCAAAGACACCCAAACAACACACTTAAAGAAGAAGCAAAAAAAGTAAGTGACAACCAGAGCAATGCTTGGAATTTTGTTACTTTTGACAGCGAATCTTTAGACAAGCGACGACAACAAAGACTAAAACAAAACAAAACAAGTCGCTTTAAGCGATATCAAAACATTCAGCCAATATGTCGGCCTGAAAGTAAAACAACTTGACTGTATATGAAATAAAATAACAAGAGGCGAAGCCTTCAAGGCTCACGTAAGAAATCGACAAACAGTAACACAAACTCAATCACTTCACACACACACACACACACACACACACACACACACACACACACACACACACACACACACACACACACACACACACACACGTACACACACACACACACACACACACACACACAGTAAGCGGCATAGGTGACACTGTGCAAGAAAGCGAGACACTAGATCTAGATCTGAATGGCCGATTTCGAAGAAAAAATTAGTCTCGGCCCGCTCAAAATAACAATGACCGAGACTTTCAGTAATTCCATCGCGTGACGTCTAACCCTCGTACGTCATAATGTGACGTCAATGTAATATGACGTCTTCAAATGTTAAAGTTTCTACCACAGACATACACACATACATACATACGCACGCACGCACGCACGCACGCACGCACGCACGCACGCACGCACAGACAGACAAAAGTTAGCATCGCATAGGCTACACTTACGTGAGCCAACAAGTCGCTTTAAGCGATATCAAAACATTCAGCCAATATGTCGGCCTGAAAGTAAAACAACTTGACTGTATATGAAATAAAATAAAAAGCAACACTGAAAACCTGGGGTCAGTAACCTTCAACACTAGAAAGGCTTGGCTAGCCAAAACCAGAAGACCGCGACGGGTCGAGCCGGTTGTGGCCAATAAGTAAAAAATAGGACCTAATTAAGACATAAACCGGCGATTTTCTAAAATTGTGCGCACATTTTTAGAGTAAACATGACATATCTGTATAGTTTTGGATTAACTGAATGCAGAAGAAAACAATGCAATCATTTTTACATTTAGTCAAGTTTTGACTAAATGTTTTAACACAGAGGGGGAATCGAGACGAGGGTCGTGGTGTATGTGTGTGTGTGTGTGTGTGTGTGTGTGTGTGTGTGTGTGTGTGTGTGTGTGTGTGTGTGTGTGTGTGTGTGTGTGTGTGTGTGTGTGTGTGTGTGTGTGTTTCTCTCTGTCTGTCTGTTTGTGCGTGTGTGTGTGTAGAGCGATTCAGACTAAACAACTGGACCGATCTTTATACAATTTGACATGAGAGTTCCTGGGAATGATATCCCCGGACACGTTTTTCATTGTTTTGATAAATATCTTTGATGACGTCATATCCGACTTTTTTGTAAAAGTTGAGGCGGCACTGTCACACCCTCATTTTTCAATCAAATTGATTGACATTTTGGCAAATCAATTTTCGACAAAGGCCGGACTTTGGTATTGTATTTCAGCTTGGTGGCTTAAAAACTAATGAATGAGTTTGGTCATTAAATATCGGAAACCTGTAATTAAAAAACATTTTTTATTAAACGATCCAAAATAATTTCATCTTATTCTTCGTCATTTTCTGATTTTCCGAAATCGACTTCAAAACAATTTCATCTTATTCCTTGTCGGTCCCTGATTCCAAAAACATATAGATATGATATGTTTGGATTAAAAACAAACTCAGTAAGCTAAAAAGAATAGACATACAGAAAAGCGTGTTATCCTTCTCAGCACTACCACTACCGCACTATTCTGCATGGCTTGTCAATTTCACTGCCTTTGCCACGAGCGGCGGACTGACGAAACTACGAGTAGGCCTATGTGGTCTTGGTGAAAAAAGCAGTGCGTTCAGTTTCATTCTGTGAGTTCGCCAGCTTGACTAAATGTTGTTATTTCGCCTTACGCGACTTGTTTAATCTTACTGAAATATCACTTTTATTTAAAATTGTACAGAATGTAATGAACACATGAATCAATTCTTAAGCTTCCGAGTTGAAATGCTATCCGATAGTCTGGACCTAGTAAAACATTGCTTGGCCAAAATGTCGTTCAATTTCATTGGAAAATGAGGTCACCTTAGTGCACGCTCACCTCTGTGGAAAACCGGATATGACGTCACTATTAAACACATAATTATGTAACTAATAAACACCCGTCCGGGTATAATACATGTCGGTGTTTACATGTAACATTTCATAAACAGAGCTGCGTTAATTTTGATCGAATATTCCTCCACACGAACACAGGCAAATTCACACATTTAATTTCGTTTTGAGAACTTTTCTTAATTTTTTTTTTTTTTTTTTTTGGGGGGGGGGGGGGTAAAATATTTATATACAGTTGGATACAGAGAATAATAAAATATATAAAAAGAATCATTGTTGAATCTTCATTGCAATTTTTATTTTATTATAATTTTGAGAATATTAATGAACACACTCATTGCAATCCCATAGTCCGCATTTAGTCAAAGATTGATTGACCCAAATTTCAATCAATTTGATTGAAAAATGAGGGCGCGACAGTTCCGCCTCAAGTTTTGTAAAAAGCAGGATATGACATCATCAGAGACATTTATACAAAAAAATTAAAACAATAGAAAAATAAACTTTTGAGGATATTATCTAGAGGAATTCTCATGTAAAGTTCATGAAGATCGGTCCACACACACACACATACACAAACACATACACGCACACACACACAAACAAACACAAACACATACACGCACACACACGCACAAACGCACACATCCACACCGACACAAACAAACAAACACAAACACACACACGCACACACACACACACCCACACAACCACACACACACACACACACACACACACAAACAAACACACACAAACACATACACGCACACACACGCACAAACGCACACATCCACACCCACACAAACAAACACACACAAACACACACACGCACACGCACACACCCACACCCACACAAACCCACACAAACACACACACACACACACACACACACACACACTTCAACCTAGCCCCCTACCCCCACTCCCCACACCCACCGACACACACACAATTCTTGGAATGCTGTAACCCGTCACGGAAAGTCCAAAGGGGAGGCTGTTCAAGTGGCTCAAGTGATATCGATACGGGTCTTCTCAGAGGTTGGGACATTTTCGTACAAGGGGAACGAAATTTTGAGATACATGATGGCGACGTGTCAACTGAAACCGTGGGAGGCAAGACGAGAACTGTCAAGTCAAGGACGACAACTCGCTTTGTTCTTCCGTCGGTGATGAAGCTGTGATTTTTGTCTTCCCCAAAAGTTATGTCTGTCTGTCTGTCTGTCTGTCTGTCTGGCTTTCTGTCAGTCTGACAAGCTATGTTTGTCCTGTTCTACTTTTATGATCATTCTCGGTCTTTAAATTCGTATTGACCAAGTACTTTTTCAGCACGCCACCATAATCAAACATACACTTAAACGAGCGAACAATTAAAGTTACGAACGAACAAGTCAACAACAAACTGACGCACCGAAACTTCCGAATATTCAAACAAACAAATTAGAAAAATAGTTACGCAAATTAAACTGCAGGAATTGACTGGAAGAAGCATAATTATATCCTTCTTCCCAAGCTCACCACCTCTCAGCTCTGTACGTGTATCTGTCTAGCTGGCTCTCTGTCTCTTTGTCTCTCAGTCTTTGTATCTCTGTCTCTGTCTGTCTGTCTGTCTGCCTGTCTGACTCTCTCTCTGTCTCTCTCTCTGTCTCTCTCTCTATCTATCTATCTATCTATCTCATTCTCTCTCTCTTTCTCTCTCTGTATCTGTCTTTGTGTGTGTGTGTCTCTCTCTCTCTCTCTGTCTCTCTTTCTGTCTCTTTCTGTGTGTGTGTTTCTCTCTCTCTCTCTCTCTCTCTCTCTCTCTCTCTCTCTCTCTCTCTCTCTCTCTCTCTCTCTCTCCCCAAACTTCACCGTACTATGATACCTCCCAGGCCAAATGTCACATTGAACAAACTGAACTATGTATGTTAGACATGTTAGAAAGATATGGAGAAGCTTACATCATCCTATGTGGGGACATGAACGCAAGAACTGGGTCCTTGCAAGCTATTGCTGACTCAGAAAATCAGTTAGACGACCCGTGCAACCATCAAGTTCTGTATAGTCCTTCTCGATTGTCAGAGGATCGGACAATTAACACGTTTGGCTGGGAACTCTTGTCGTTATGTTCTAGTTTTGGTCTGTGTCTGCTAAATGGTTTTTGCACGCCCTCTTCGTCTAAGCATTTTACATACATATCCAGACATGGAAATAGTGTAAACGACTACTTTATCATCTCAGAAGAGTTATCATCCCTCTGCCTGGACTTGACCGTCGAAGAGAGAATTGAATCCCCCCATATGCCGCTATGCTTAACACTTATAGGCCCCACCAACAAGAACACAGGGCAAACAGAAAACGAAACAAAGAAAGGGGTACGAGTTAAGATGTCATGGGATACACATAAAGAACATGAGGTAAGAGAGCTTATTGACTCGGAATCATTCGCTGGTAAACTCGAAGAGGCGGGGCAGATGATAAGTGGGGATATCGATGGATCAGTAAAGTTGTTCACCCGTGCCCTTAAGGAGGTAACTAAGCCAATGGAAATTACTGTTAAGAATGGTTCTGTTTCGGTCGGTGAGAAAAACAAATGGTTTGACTTTGAATGTCAACAGCAAAAAAGGTTGACACGAAAAGCTCTTCGAAGGTACAAGAAAAACAAAACAGCTCTTGACATGGAGAAGAGAACAGATAAAATCAGTTTTAAAGAATGTGAAAAAGAAGCAGAGCGATGTAAAACGGTATATTTAGATGAAAGGAAGAAGTACAACCAGCTGCTGAAAAATAAAAAGATTACATTTAAACAGAACAAAGTGTCACTTTTACTTGCCAGCATTCATGACCCTCAAAGCTTTTGGAGGGAAATTAGAAAATTCAAGAGAAAGGGAAGAAGCTCGCCTAGCATTAGTAAAGATGACTGGTTTAACCATTTTAACGGCGTGTTTAATAATTTAGCTGCTGGAGCGACTCCAGTTCAACAAACCGAGTTACCCGCGGAAGAGGTTCCGGACCTCGACATGGACGAGCTAAATAAAGATATATCTGAAGGAGAGGTAAGAGAAGCCATTAGAGGGCTGAAAAAAGGCAAAGCAACCGGTATAGATGAAATCCCAAACGAGTTGCTTCGCATCGCAGGTGATGATGTTACTACTTACCTGGTAGAGCTTTTTAACAAACTGTTCCGCACAGGAACATACCCAGCTGAGTGGGCCAAAGCCATTATTCACCCAATCTTCAAAAAAGGCAACGATGAGAACCCTGACAATTACAGGGGCGTGTCGCTGCTAAGCTGTGTCAGTAAACTGTATACTGCCATCATTAACAATAGATTGACTAAGTGGGCTGAAATGAACAATGTCATGTCTGAGTCCCAAGCTGGGTTCAGAAAAGGGTATACGACAGTGGACCATATTTTCACGTTATACGCAGCTGTAAGCAAGCAACTTAAACAACACAAGAAACTGTATGTGGCCTTTGTGGACTTTCAAAAGGCGTTCGACACTGTCAAAAGAGATGTACTATGGAATGTACTGCTCAAGATCGGCATTGGGGGAAAAATGCTTCAAACACTCAGAGCAATGTACTCAAACGTATTATCTTGTGTTCGGTGTAACTCTGACTACACG
>NC_090257.1:7779539-7787039 GCF_037325665.1 Littorina saxatilis | reverse complement strand
GGTTTGACAGGCAGGACTGACGAGTCATTTTGCTGTGGAGAGAAGGAGAGGCGGGTTAGGTTTGACAGGCAGGACTGACGAGTCATTTTGCTGTGGAGAGAAGGAGAGGCGGGTTTGACAGGCAGGACTGACGAGTCATTTTGCTGTGGAGAGAAGGAGAGGCGGGTTTGACAGGCAGGACTGACGAGTCATTTTGCTGTGGAGAGAAGGAGAGGCGGGTTTGACAGGCAGGACTGACGAGTCATTTTGCTGTGGAGAGCAGGAGAGGCGGGTTTGACAGGCAGGACTGACGAGTCATTTTGCTGTGGAGAGAAGGAGAGGCGGGTTAGGTTTGACAGGCAGGACTGACGAGTCATTTTGCTGTGGAGAGAAGGAGAGGCGCGTTAGGTTTGACAGGCAGGACTGACGAGTCATTTTGCTGTGGAGAGAAGGAGAGGCGGGTTAGGTTTGACAGGCAGGACTGACGAGTCATTTTGCTGTGGAGAGAAGGAGAGGCGCGTTAGGTTTGACAGGCAGGACTGACGAGTCATTTTGCTGTGGAGAGAAGGAGAGGCGGGTTAGGTTTGACAGGCAGGACTGACGAGTCATTTTGCTGTGGAGAGAAGGAGAGGCGCGTTAGGTTTGACAGGCAGGACTGACGAGTCATTTTGCTGTGGAGAGAAGGAGAGGCGGGTTTGACAGGCAGGACTGACGAGTCATTTTGCTGTGGAGAGAAGGAGAGGCGGGTTTGACAGGCAGGACTGACGAGTCATTTTGCTGTGGAGAGAAGGAGAGGCGGGTTTGACAGGCAGGACTGACGAGTCATTTTGCTGTGGAGAGAAGGAGAGGCGGGTTAGGTTTGACAGGCAGGACTGACGAGTCATTTTGCTGTGGAGAGAAGGAGAGGCGGGTTAGGTTTGACAGGCAGGACTGACGAGTCATTTTGCTGTGGAGAGAAGGAGAGGCGGGTTAGGTTTGACAGGCAGGACTGACGAGTCATTTTGCTGTGGAGAGAAGGAGAGGCGGGTTAGGTTTGACAGGCAGGACTGACGAGTCATTTTGCTGTGGAGAGAAGGAGAGGCGGGTTAGGTTTGACAGGCAGGACTGACGAGTCATTTTGCTGTGGAGAGAAGGAGAGGCGGGTTAGGTTTGACAGGCAGGACTGACGAGTCATTTTGCTGTGGAGAGAAGGAGAGGCGGGTTAGGTTTGACAGGCAGGACTGACGAGTCATTTTGCTGTGGAGAGAAGGAGAGGCGGGTTAGGTTTGACAGGCAGGACTGACGAGTCATTTTGCTGTGGAGAGAAGGAGAGGCGCGTTAGGTTTGACAGGCAGGACTGACGAGTCATTTTGCTGTGGAGAGAAGGAGAGGCGGGTTTGACAGGCAGGACTGACGAGTCATTTTGCTGTGGAGAGAAGGAGAGGCGCGTTAGGTTTGACAGGCAGGACTGACGAGTCATTTTGCTGTGGAGAGAAGGAGAGGCGGGTTAGGTTTGACAGGCAGGACTGACGAGTCATTTTGCTGTGGAGAGAAGGAGAGGCGGGTTAGGTTTGACAGGCAGGACTGACGAGTCATTTTGCTGTGGAGAGAAGGAGAGGCGGGTTAGGTTTGACAGGCAGGACTGACGAGTCATTTTGCTGTGGAGAGAAGGAGAGGCGCGTTAGGTTTGACAGGCAGGACTGACGAGTCATTTTGCTGTGGAGAGAAGGAGAGGCGGGTTTGTCGATACCGTCGCAGCTTGTCACATGAAATGAAAGAGTAATTAACTATCATGGTTGAGGCTTGGAGGGAGGGAGGGAGGCAGGGAGGGAGGCAGCGAGGGAAGGAGCGTAGGGTTTGGAGAAGGTGGGAAAGGAGGGAGAAAAGAGGGAAAGGGGGGGGGGGGGGGGTGATGAAGAGAGAGTGAAAGGACGGGACAGAAAAGGGGTGACGTGACAGAGATAGAGGGGGGGGGGGGGGAGGCAGGCATACAGTCAAAGAGAGAGAGAGAGACAAAAACAGAGAGAGAGAGAGAGACAAAGAGAGAGAGAGAGAGAGAGAGAGAGAGAGAGAGAGAGAGAGAGAGAGAGAGAGAGAGACAAACACAGAGACAGAGAGAGAAGCGCACGCTAAATGAGAAACTAAAAGTAAAATCTGGGATAAGGATGTGTGTGTGGTGGAGACAGGGAAGGCAGAACAAGCCGGAAGAGGAAGATGGGGAGGTGAAGGGGGAGGGAGGACTATTGGTTGATTGATCTCAACCAAACCTTTCGGACGTCTCAATGGCTGCGGGGATTGGTAGGTGTGGCCTGCTTGGAATCTCAGGCGATGTGATGATTGCCTTGTGTGAAAGTCATGCAACCGGCCTCGGAGTTGGCATCTAACAAGGCCATTGATCGTTCACTGTGGCGGCCATGTCTGATGGCCACACTGCACAGTCACAGTTAAAAGAATATTTTGTCTGGTGTCATTCCAGCCTGTCACATCCCAGTCTGCTGCATCCCACTCTACCGCATGCCAATCCGCCGCATCCCAGTCTGCCCCGTTCCAATTCTGCCGCATTACCCTGCCTGTTGCATCCCTATATGCCGCTTCCCAGTGTGTCGCATCTACCGCATGCCAATCCGCCGCATTCCAGTCTGCCACATCCCGTTCTGCCGCATTACCCGGCCTGCATCATCCCTATATATATACCACATTCCAGTCTACCGCATCCCCCTCTACCGCATCCCAGTCCGCCGCATCCCAGTTTGCCCTATTCCTTTCTGCAACACCCTGCCTGCCGCATCCCCTATATGCCACTTCCCAGTCTGCTGCATCCCACTCTACCGCATGCCAGTCCGCTGCATCCCAGTCTGCCCTATCCCATTCTGTCGCATTACCCGGCCTGCCGCATCCCGATAATTGTACCACTTCCCATTCTGCCACTTTCCGCTCTGTCGCATTCCGATTGCCCAACTGTTGAAGTGGTGGTCACACACCTGCACAATATTGCGGATTATGTCAATAGACCATGCTGTAATATTTGTCATTTGGTTCCCAGGCGTTGGGTTTAATTGAACAAGATCTTATTCAGGACAGGTGTTTACTATTCCAAGAAAAAAATAGTTATTATCAAATGGAGCACAACAAGTAATATTTGTATACTAATAATCATGCTCTGCTGAACGATGACATTTTAAATGATATATGTGTGTGCATACAATCACATTCAAAGCATCAAACAAACAAGCAAGTAAACGAACAAATCTATTCATCTATCAATCTCTACCTACCCACCTCCCTCCTTCCCTCCCTCCATTCATCCCTGCCTTCTCCCTCCCTCCATCCATCAATCCATGCATCAACAAATCGATCAATCGATCAATCAATCAATACATTACTGAGACAATCAAAAACGTCCTGCCTTAAGTGCGTTCACTTGCCCTATTTTACCTTGCTCGTGAAATTATCTGTCAATATTGTTAAGAAAGGAAAACATGACATTTTCATTCCAAGCTTTTTATACAGGGTGACCCAAAAGAAATGCAACCCTCAAAAATGCTAATAGTTTCTACACCTGCTGACCGAATAACTTCATATTTAGGGGGTCATACATTTCTACAATGGGAAAACTTTATAGCTTAATTTAAAGGGACTGACTTTTGTGCAATTTCACAAAAAGTTGCCAAATTCAGGGATCGACTCAACAGGTTTCTTCTTCTTGTCGTTCGCTGTTAGATCGTCAGTCCGGACTGCAGGGCGAAACGTGCTGTCCTCTCCAAGTCCTTTTTGGGGCCGTATAGCTTCTTTTGTAGCGCTGTCTCCTCTGGCCAGATGGTGTCCCTCAGAGCACTGTGGTATGGACAAGCCTGCATGATGTGCTCTGCTGTCTGATTCTTGCCACACGGACATAGGGGGGAGGAAACTAGCTTCAGCTTTGTGGCCATACGATGGTTTAGTCTGTTATGTCCATTGAGGAGTCTGAGTAGGACGACTTGTTCTTCACGTTGGAGCAGGTGGTAGTCATCTTTCTCCGCTCTGGTTTTCCTCTTGTTTTTGATGATTGTCTTTTTTCAGTACGAGGTTTGAAATTGAGCGGTAGACAAACCAACCCGATTTAAGCCCTCCACTTAAGGGTAATTCGAATGAAATAGTATACGTAAATCAACACTAGACAATCATTAATTTGAATTCAGCAATTACAGGGAGGATCAAGGCATTTTTCATGGATAAATGCGTCCATGTCATTGATGAATGTTGCGCGACATTGCGCAAGTGTAACTTTACAAAGAAGGGGTTAATTGTTCTAGTCATTTTAGTTTTGCAATTATTTTCATAGTTGTTGTGCATGAACTTCGGTTCGTTCACGACCGTTTTACAGAGTTTTGAGTCTGTAGGTAAAATGGTCCGACCTTTACCTTTTCTCCAAAATGTGTTCCAAATTACACCTCCGAAATCGTCAATGGCACGATAGCTTTCCTGTCTAGGGATTGCCCTGAACCTAGCTGTAACTGCACGCATTCGTCAGGTCACCGATGATGTAGGGGGGTAGAAGGGGTGTTTGTGTATACTCAGACATTCCGATAATCCAAAAAGTAAAAGTCTGGAGGGTTTAAATCAGGTAAGTATAATTTGCTACCGTCAATGTCAAACCTTGGTCTGTTGAGTCGATCGCCGAATGTAGATACTTTTTTGAAATTGCCCAAAAGTCAGACCATTTGATCTACAAAATTGCCACTTTGTGAAATGTTCATGCAAAGGCTGAAGTTTATGTCTTCAAAATATAAAGCCTTTCAGTCGGTCAACAGATGTAGAAGTTATTAGCA
This sequence comes from Littorina saxatilis, assembly GCF_037325665.1. NCBI lineage: Eukaryota > Metazoa > Mollusca > Gastropoda > Littorinimorpha > Littorinidae > Littorina > Littorina saxatilis. Next base: position 7,782,273 of record NC_090257.1, on the reverse strand, counting down.
TTTTTTAGGGTTGCATTTTTTGTGGGTCACTCTGTAGTTTTAATGCATCGGTGCATTGCTCATTGGATATAAAGGTAACGTTCCCGCTGAATGGTTCGTATGACATTTACGTCTATATTGATGTCATATGAATGACATGAATATGAATGCTATTACTGTTATATAATCTCATTTTATTTGCTGACGATGACCTTGTGTCGAAACTAGTTCCTGTTCATGTTTGAATATCCATGCTTCTGAAGAGTACATTTGTATTGTTATTGTGTTCTATTTCTTTTCAGTATCTTGTTTTTGATCTGATCTTAATGTCGACAAAGTTTTGAGTGGCAACTTTTATATTTTTACGGACTGTTGTCAGACAGAGAAAGTCGAGAGTACACGGTGATCGTGAGGAGGAGAAGAGAGTGAAACAAAGGAAGAAAGAAAGAAAGAAAGAGAGAGAGAGAGAGAGAGAGAGAGAGAGAGAGAGAGAGAGAGAGAGAGAGAGAGAGAGAGAGAGAGAGAGAGAGAGAGAGAGAGAGGGTGGAGAGAGAGAGAGAGAGAGAGGGTGGAGAGAGAGAGAAAAAGAGAGGGTGGAGAGAGAGAGAGAGAGAGAGGGTGGAGAGAGAGAGAGAGAGAGAGAGAGAGAGAGAGAGCGGAGAGGGGGGAAGGAGGAGAGAGAGAGAGGGAGCGAAAGAGAGAGATTGTTTTGGCAATTTTAATAAATTAATATGAATCATGAGTAGGCGTGATTATAATATTATATTTTAACGTATCTTCGGTTAAATGCCATGGATTTGCTGTCGAATGTTTATTGAAATTAGCTTTGTAGTACGTGTATAAACAATTGATAACGTTATATATTATGTTCTGTGTTGTTTTTGTTGTGATATACACCACGAACGAATTTCTCGTTTGAAATAATGCTGTTTTCAATGTCCTCTCTTCTATGTTCTACGTTCGTCTCGGCATTGACAAAATGTCTTCGAGCCGTTAAGCGAGGATGCAAGCCATGCATACGGCTAATACAACCCCCCGCTGTTAGTGACCCAACCTTTAAATCACGGCAAATGACGTGAGACGGGCAGGAAGAACAAATCAGCAGAACCACAGATAAAATATTCATTTCTAATCTGACGAATGGATCACGGACTTCTGATGCTGGAATCAAAATCTGTTGGCGTAACGGTCTCGACGAGGTGAATACAATCGGCTTGCATTTTTCTTTGGGTTGAATTGAATACGAGGTATCACGTTAACATCTATCTGAAATTGCAGCCTGCATCCACCCCTACCCCCACCCCCCACCCCTCCCCTCCAACCCCCGCATTCCCCTCGTTCCCTTCTCAGCCGCCTCATCAAGGATTGTTTTTCCTCTCTCGATCTCCTCTCTGTCCTGGCCCTTTTACTGAGTTCGTACCTCCCTCGCCCTCCGCCTTTCGCCCTCGATCACCCACCCCCACCCCCAAAGCTACGGCGATGAAGATTGATTCAGGTGAAATTACAGGTGGAAGCGAACCCTAACGGCCACTTGTGAAGCGGAGGGGAAAACATCGACAGAGATTCATCGAAACGTATTTGCGTGACACCGCACTCCTTTTGTGTTTTTAATCACGGGTCAGAAGCGTGATTCCGAGTGAAATGTCAGCACGAGATTTGATTGGCTGCGAGAGGAGAATCGAAGAGAGGAAAACAAAAATGGCCGCGTTAATTTGACTTCCGGTGCCAATGAGCGTGGCTGAATTTGTCACTTTGATTAGCTGCTGCTCAGTGAGGCTTGACGACTTCTGCAGAGTCAAGCTGAGCCGTTGGAGAGGGATGCTATGTTGAAAACAAACACAGAAAAATTGAAATAGGGTTCGGGGGGGGGGGGGGGGGGGGGAGGGGGGTCAGGTGGGAGGGATTAGGGGGGGGGGGGGAATACAATGCATTTTCGGTGTGGTTTTGTGGTAAAGGTTCCAAATAAAAATATGCATGTGTGTTAGTGTGTTAGTGTGTGCGTGTGTTTGTGTGTGTGTGTGTGTGTGTGTGTGTTTATGTGTGTGTGTGTTTATGTGTGTGTGTGTGTATGTGTGAGAGAGTGTGTGTGTGTGTGTGTATGTGTGTGTGTGTGTGGTGTGTGTGAGAGAGAGAGAGAGAGTGTGTGTGTGTGTGTGTGTGAGTGTGTGTGTGTGTGTGTGTGTGTGTCTGATGCATATATATGTTAGACACGCTTAGGGTATCACATACCAATGATAAGTACTGAGCAGCTCAGATCTCAAGAAAGAACGATTCAAAAGTGCTCAGGTACAGTCTGTGTTCACATGAGTTAGCCTCTCTGAATAGCGTGTACCCTAACGGTTTTGATCGGCAGCGTTAAATCTGAATGCGTTTTATGGTTTTTCCTTTGGCAAAATGTCACTGTTGTTAGTAATCTCTAATGATCATTATCCATTCTACCCGCGTCTGCGCATTTAGTTACTAATATTTTTTTTTCGTCCTTAAAATGTCAAAGCGAACAACGCATTTTTAACCTTTTTGTAATAAAAATCCAGTTTTGAGGCCAACACTAATCCTCAGGACCCATAACGGCGACAAGCCGTAATGTTGTCATTGTTAATGTCGGAGAGTTTCTAATCCTACTTTGAAACGCTTTTTTTACTTTTCAAAACAGAATGTGCGCTGGCAACAACATTATCAAACCAAACTATGGCCACGACTTAAGTTGAAAGTTGTGTGCCTGTATGATTATACTCTGTTTATGAGTATATACACA
>NC_090257.1:7772578-7775078 GCF_037325665.1 Littorina saxatilis | reverse complement strand
TGTGTGCATACAATCACATTCAAAGCATCAAACTAACAAGCAAGCAAACAAACAAACAAACAAGCAAGTAAAGGAACAAATTTATCCATCTATCAATCCCTACCTACCCACCTCCCTCCTTCCCTCCCTCCATCCATCCCTGCCTTCTCCCTCCCTCCATCCATCAATCCATGCATCAACAAATCGATCAATCGATCAATCAATCAATACATTACTGAGACAATCAAAAACGTCCTGCCTTAAGTGCGTTCACTTGCCCTATTTTACCTTGCTCGTGAAATTATCTGTCAATATTGTTAAGAAAGGAAAACATGACATTTTCATTCCAAGCTTTTTATACAGGGTGACCCAAAAGAAATGCAACCCTCAAAAATGCTGACCGAATAACTTCATATTTAGGGGGTCATACATTTCTACAATGGGAAAACTTTATAGCTTAAAGGGTCTGACTTTTGTGCAATTTCACAAAAAAGTTGCCAAATTCAGGGATCGACTCAACAGAACGAGGTTTCTTCTTCTTGTCGTTCGCTGTTAGATCGTTAGTCCGGACTGCATGGCGAAACGTGCTGTCCTCTCCAAGTCCTTTTTGGGGCCGTATAGCTTCTTTTGTAGCGCTGTCACCTCTGGCCAGATGGTGTCCCTCAGAGCACTGTGGTATGGGCAAGCCTGGGTGGCCGAGTGGTAACGCACTTGCGCTCGGAAACGAGAGGTTGCGAGTTCGACCCTGGGTCAGGGCGTTAGCAAGTTTCTCCCCCCTTTCCTAACCTAGGTGGTGGGTTCAAGTGCTAGTCTTTCGGATGAGACGAAAAACCGAGGTCCCTTCGTTTACACTACATTGGGGTGTGCACGTTAAAGATCCCACGATTGACAAAAGGGTCTTTCCTTCGTATAGGCATAGATAAAAAATGTCCACCAAAATACCCGTGTGACTTGGAATAATAGGCCGTGAAAAGTAGGATATGCGCCGAAATGGCTGCGATCTGCTGGTCGATTTGAATGCGTGATGTATTGTGTAAAAAAATTCCATCTCACACGGCATAAATAGAACCCTGCGCCTTGAGTCCGAGTCTGGAGATACGCGCGCGATATAAGACTTCATATAACATAACATAAGCCTGCAGGATGTGCTCTGCTGTCTGATTCTTGCCACACGGACATAAGGGGCAGGGAACTAGCTTCGGCTTTGTGGCCATATGATGGTTTAGTCTGTTATGTCCAGTGCGGAGTCTGAGTAGGACGACTTGTTCTTCACGTTGGAGCAGGTGGTAGTCATCTTTCTCCGCTCTGGTTTTCCTCTTGTTTTTGATGATTGTCTTTTTTTCAGTACGAGGTTTGAAATTGAGCGGTAGACAAACCAACCCGATTTAAGCCCTTCACTTAAGGGTAATTCGAATGAAATAGTATACGTACATCAACACTAGACAATCATTAATTTGAATTCAGCAATTACAGGGAGGATCAAGGCATTTTTCATGGATAAATGCGTTCATGTCATTGTGTTGATAAATGTTGCGCGACATTGCGCAAGTGCAACTTTACAAAGACTTACTTACTTACTGCCTTTCACGCCTGGTGGCGTGTAGGGCAGCGACAAAGGACAACTTTACAAAGAAGGGGTTAATTTTTCTAGTCATTTGAGTTTTGCAATTATTTTCATAGTTGTTGTGCATGAACTTCGGTTCGTTCACGACCGTTCTACAGAGTTTCGAGTCTGTAGGTAAAATGGTCCGACATTTACCTTTTCTCCAAAATGTGTTCCAAATTACACCTTCGAAATCGTCAATGGCACGATAGCTTTCCTGTCAAGGGATTGCCCTGAACCTAGCTGTAACTGCACGCATTCGTCAGGTCACCGATGATGTAGGGGGTAGAAGGGGTGTTTGTGTATACTCAGACATTCCGATAATCCAAAAAGTAAAAGTCTGGAGGGTTTAAATCAGGTAAGTGTTGCTACCGTCAATGTCAAACCTTGGTCTGTTGAGTCGATCGCCGAATATCGAATGTAGATACTTTTTTGAAATTGCCCAAAAGTCAGACCATTTGATCTACAAAATTGCCAATTTGTGAAATGTTCATGCAAAGGATGATGGGGGCCCGGTAGCTCAGTTGGTAGAGCACTGGACTTGTGATCGAAAGGTCGCAGGTTCGAATTCGGGCCGGGACGGACACGGGTCAACTTTATGTGCAGACCCAGAGACGGAAGCCATGTCCCACCCCCGTGTCATCACAATGGCACGTAAAAGACCTTGGTCATTCTGCCATAATTTCAGGTGGCTGAATACACCTAAACACGCAGACACCTGGGTAGCGCGACTCCGTTGCTGCTAGCTTTCCACTGGGAGGAAGCGACCCGAATTTCTCAGCGATGGGACAATAAAGTAATGAAAATGAAAATGAAAAAAAAAGAAGTTTATGTCTTCAAAATATAAAGCCTTTCAGTCGGTCAACAGATGTAGAAGTTATTAGCATTTTTTAGGGTTGCATTTTTTGTGGGTCAATC
>NC_090257.1:7762578-7767578 GCF_037325665.1 Littorina saxatilis | reverse complement strand
TCAAACAAAAGAGGACAGACAAAATAAAGAGAGATTCGAACCAGCGTTGTAAATGACAAACAGACAAACAGACACACAGACAACAGGCTTACATACAGACAGGCAGACACTCCGGAACGAACACACACAGACATATCCAAACGCGCGCAAACGCTCAAGCAAGCAAGCAGGGAAAACCATTCCATTATATGTGTTAACGAAATGTAAAATACGTGTATACAAACAAGGCATTAAACGGACGAACGTCACTATATTCACTTACCTTTTTATACATGGCTTTAGTACACTTCAATCGTTTCTGTTCGAACAGAAGCTTGTTTAAGTGTGCACGCGCTGATTTCTTCAAACACAAAACTAAAATTATTTCCTGAATGTAATTTTAACAAGCATACTTACCATATGCATATCTCAGAGTTGCCTTATACATATATATTATGTATTGCCTTGTAGTTTAGCTCGATATGTGTCTGAATGCTTCCATTAATTTTCCGTCTTAGTACATGCGCTTCCATTTCTAAACTCGGAACACACACACACAATATTATTGCACCCATGTTCGTACCATGACTAAAACAGTCATTTCCATGTCAGTTCATTCAAACTGTATCTGTCACTAAGGCCATCTACATTAGTGGAGGGCCTTTAATGGTATAGAAAGATTGAATTAAATGACACGGGAATGAATGTTTTAGTTGAAACCCTCTGTGATGCCGCATGTATTGTTTTCATTCATGGCCAAAAGTTGTATTATCTATACGTTTCAGGATTGTGATAGAAGTGCAATGCATGTGTTACTATCTCTTACCAGCAACTCATGTACGCGAGAGTGTGCGTGCGAGTGTGTGTGTGTGTGTGTGTGTGTGTGTGCAGTATGGATGTGGCGGACGTGCCTGTCTGGAATACTTTGGGTGTTCTTACTTCGTATGTTTTATTGTTCTTATTTTTGTTTTTTAAGGTTGTTGACATAGGTTGATTGGTTATTTTAAGAGCAGATGAACCACACTTTTCCATCCAATGTTTAATTGTATGGACAATACATCTTAGGCCTAAAAAAAAAAATAGGTGTGGTTACGGTAACCCGACCTACCCTATTTTTGGGGGCCGACCCTATAACTTTTTATTACATTTGTCACAAAAATACCAAAAAAACCCCAAGTAAACGAGTGCAGAAAACGCAATGAAAGCGAAAGCGCCCGAGTCGCACACTTATTTCCCTGTCAAGTAGGTTTAAGTTGTACACATTAGAAAAAAAAAGTTAAAAAAAAAAAGTGATTGCCTACCTTCCTACCCTATTTTTTTTGGCTATGTTACCGTAACCACACCTATTCTTTTTTTTTGCCTTATGTCTTAGTTGAGGTAGGAAAATGGGTGCAATAATGTTCTTGTCCAGTTTATATGGTTGCTAGCCAGACATGTGATTGCTACGCACTTGCGACCTCTTGATCTTTTCTTGCCTTTTATTATTATTTTTTTTATTCCTGAAGCTTTTATCGTGGCTTTTTCTGCCCCTTATTGGGCGGGAACGGGGGAGAAGCCACAGAGTGTTTCTATTCTCTACTTGGTCCGGCTTTGGATTTTGACATCTCTAATGTGGAGTCGACATTTTCTAAGCCGGAGGTGGTTGGCCATTGGGAAGGCCGGTGGTTTGTGGGTGGAAGAGGGTGAGCTCGGGGCAGGTCTCAACGTGTGAGGCCTACATTTTATCGTCACGAACACCAGTGGCTCCACCTAGCGTTAATCACCATCGAACTGTCATCCACTAATCGCTTGCCTCCCCTTCGGTCCGCAATGGTGGTCTCCCTTGACGCCAGCAGTTGTCGGCCCTGGAGAAGACTGGGAAACGACCGACACAGATCTTCGTTGCAGACAGCAGGGGGATACAGCGAATGGAGGGGAACGCGGCGAAAAATATGGCAAATCAAACAATCAATGTTAGCCCATAAACGCCATTAGCTCAGCTGGCGATTTCAGACGCGAGGCAACCACCGCGTTGCGCATGCTTCGGGGGAAAAGTTCGGAACGAATCTTCGCAGCAGTAAGCTGCTGAGTTGCTGAGTTGGTTACATTTTTTTGGCTGTCCCTCCCTCCCCCACCCCCCCCCCCCCCATATCAACTTTCATTGTTTGTGTGTCAGTGTGTCTTTGTATGTTGTTCTTGTTCTTTGCTCGTTTGTTGTTGTTTTTCTTTTTTTTCTTCTTTTGGGTGCCTGATAGCAATTTATGGATTATTGGCGTTACGTATCGCCAGAACTGATATAACGGACAAATCGAACAGTTTCTTATTCAGAATAAACCATATAGGGTGTACTAGATCATGACGAACACGTGGGTTTTTTTTATTTGTCAGTCCAAAGTCAGCTGGGTGTACCAACATGGGTTTAGGACTTAATACATTCGGTCAACTCTCTTGGCAAGTTCTGAGTAAGCTAACTAAATAGAGCTGACGCAAACATTGTTTCGTCGTTTGCATTTCGCAGTATGACGTTTTCAGAAAAGCTTTAACAGAAACCTTCATTAATATGAATTATTTACTTTGAATCTAGCAGTACCGAATCTATTCTGGTGTTCTCAAGGCTATTTTTCAGTTCAAAGCTTTGCCGCAAGTCAGCAGTACAGGTAAGAAAGTAATAATGTAGTTAGTGTTTTGATATCGCTTCACGCGACTTGTTTTGAAAATGTCTTCGTCATTACCCGCTATTACGAGCTAGTCGTGTGACAGAGAGTTTTCTTGCACACGAGACTGTAGATGTTTCACGACGGCTTTAGCCGGAGTGAAACAGCAGCAGTCGAGTGTGCAAGAAAACTCTCTGTCACACGACTAGCTCGTAATGGCGATTATGTCTCACAGCATAGGCATAGACAGATATAAATGAGTTTTTGGGGACGAAATAACAGGCACAAAACCAGACTGACAACACAATTGCCTTTTCACACATACCGTACACACGCATGCGCGCAAAAGATAGATCCAATTCGTTTCGTGTCTTTTTCTGGTTGAATGCATCTAACAAAGTATCAACCAACGTTTCTGAATCTTTCAATGAAAAAACCCTATTTTTTTTAACCAAACAGCACAAACCAACGAAAGCTAAACACACAAACACACGCGCGCACTAACACAGATTGAATGCAAAGCGCGAACGAACACGGATAATTTTTGTAGGTCAGGTAGTGGGAAAGTCCACCCGAAATGTTCCACAGGGGAACTGGTTGTGTTTGGATTGTTCTTTTTCTCACAGTGATGTTGATGTTGTTTACAGTGCAGTTTTGAAAGAATATTTTCCGAATTTGGGGCACACTTTCGTCTTTCGGTTCGTTTATCTTGTCGAAGTAACATTCGAGTGTTTCTAAATCCAAACCTTCCATCACCGCTGGTGCAGATTAGACCTGCCTGACTGTCTGCGTGCGTGTTAGAGCTGAAGACGAAGCCTCAATCGCCAAAGCGTCACCCATCTGTAGGTTCTGAGCATCGGATGTACGTTGATACGTGGTAAGATCCGCACGGAACTGTCTATGCAACTTTTCCTAGTCACAGGTGTAAGGTTCGATCTTTTCTTTGCAATTTCGTCCTCTGTGTACGTAGCAAAACGTTTCACCATTTTCGGTTTTCGTTGCAGACGACGATAGTGAAAGTAGTACCTATTGTTTTGTTTTGACCTTTCGTATTTAGGGTTCTTCATTGAAGCTTGGTAAAGGGACCGTGTCGTGTAAGTGGAAAGTTGACGAAGCTTTTGAAAACAGAAATTGAATGAAGAAGAAAATGTGGCTTTCAGTTATATACAGGAGAACGGGGTTGGTGTTATTCTTTTACCGTCAAACACTTAGTACACAGATAAAACGTGATTGACTGACCAAGGCCTGTTGGCACACTATTCAGAATGCACTGTAACAAAATGTAACAACGCTTTGATACCCATTTTTCTACGTTCGTGATCACTTGAAATGAATACTGAAAACATAAGTGTTTAAGGTAGTGACTGAATGTATGTAAAGGTAAAAATTTTCAGAAATAAATGCATAATCAAAATAATTGATTTCGGGATCAAAGCGTGTAACATACAATCTTGCACACGTTTGCGTTAGTAGTGGCAAAGAAGGAATGCGTGTGACATTCTCCTATCTCACTCAATGTCCAACTATTTGTCAAATGTTATTATGTTGTTTGTGTGTGTGTGTGTGTGTGTGTGTGTGTGTGTGTGTGTGTGTGTGTGTGTGCGTTTGTGCGTGCGTGCGTGCGTGCGTGCGTGCGAGCGTGCGAGCGTGCGTGCTGGCATGCGTGCGTGTGTGAACGGGAAATGATAAAAAAAGAGACACGAAGGAAGAGAGAAAGAAATAAAGAAAACAAGTCGCGTAAGGCGAAAATACAACATTTAGTCAAGCTCAGTCGAACTCACAGAATGAAACTGAACGCATTGCATTTTTCCGCAAGACCGTACACTAGAAGCATCGTCTGACCACCGCTCGTGGCAAAGGCAGTGAAATTGACAATCCAGAAAAGCGCGGTAGCGGGTTGCGCTGACGAGGATAGCACGCTTTTCTATATCTCTATTCTTTATATTTAGTCAAGTTTTGACTAAATATTTTAACATCGAGGGGGAATCGAAACGAGGGTCGTGGTGTATGTGTGTCTGTGCGTGTGTGTGTGTGTGTGTGTGTGTGTGTAGAGCGATTCAGACTAAACTACTGGACCGATCTTTATGAAATTTGACATGAGAGTTCCTGGGTATGAAATCCCCGAACGTTTTTTTCATATTTTTGATAAATGTCTTTGATGACGTCATATCCGGCTTTTCGTGAAAGTTGAGGCTGCACTGTCACGCCCTCATTTTTCAACCAAATTGGTTGAAATTTTGGTCAAGTAATCTTCGACAAAGCCCGGACTTCGGTATTGCATTTCAGCTTGGTGGCTTAAAAATTAATTGATGACTTTGGTCATTAAAAATCGGAAAATTGTAAAAAAAAATAAAAATTTATAAAACGATCCAAAGTTACGTTGATCTT
>NC_090257.1:7750078-7757578 GCF_037325665.1 Littorina saxatilis | reverse complement strand
GGTTTTTATGTTTCGAGTGTGACGTCAGAAGTGGTCGTAGAAACGTCGGTGCAAATTATGTTTGAAGCATTTTTTCCTTGATGAAACTAAAAAGGATGGAAAGGCTCCCGAAAGACCTTGTTGTGATCGAATGGCGTCTTGGTGACAATAAAAGGGAGAGAAGCGGTCATTGGCAATATTCGAAAGCCCATCATGTTTTTTTCGAAGTTTATTTCAAGTTGGCAGCTTCCGGTAGGAGCTAATAATTGTTACATAATGTATGTTAATCCACACAAACAGTAATTAATCTCCTCGGCAGTAGAGCTTGCATAACACAGGCTGTCCACATGGTTTAGCGGGTACTTGAGAAGCAAAAATGGAGGAGAGTGGGAGAGAAGAATGGTTTAATACACTAACACATAAAAAAAAAGTAACGAGACAAAAGGGGGATACATGTGTCTGCTTAATATTTTTCTTTTGTTTGCGTTCGTGGGCAGCGACTCCTCCGTACACTCGGGCTTTTAGGCAGTCACACTCCCATTCCGGGGTGTGCATCCTTGGTGTTTGCATGGTTTTTTTGTATATCCCACCGAACTAGCTTAAATGAGTTACAGGATTTTTTTCCCCGCGCTCTCTTGTTCTTGTGCCTTGCGTATACACACAAAGGGGGATAAGGCACTGGCAGCTGGAAGATCTTTGCCAGCAGGTCTGCAAAAGAGTTCCGACACGGCCTGGAAGATCGGACAACCTCCATCCTTAACCAACCAGGCGCGGACGGGATTCGAACAACGCACCTTCCAGACGAAAGTCCGACGTCCTAACCACCAGACTACGTGCACGTCTGGAGAAAAGGTACTACAGTGACAAAAAACACATTATGATTGGAGCGAAGGCAAGACGGGGGTTTAAACATTGCACAAAGCATGCGCAGGAAGAGTACTGAGATACCATAATAAGGGGAAGAGTACTGAGATACCATAATAAGGAGAAGAGTACTGAGATACCATAATAAGGGGAAGAGTACTGAGATACCATAATAAGGGGAAGAGTACTGATATACCATAATAAGGGGAAGAGTACTGAGATACCATAATAAGGGGAAGAGTACTGAGATACCATAATAAGGGGAAGAGTACTGAGATACCATAATAAGGGGAAGAGTACTGAGATACCATAATAAGGGGACGAGGCAAGGAAGAGGTAGGGGTGTTACAAAACCTGAAGGCAGAGGCAACAGAAAGGAGGAGAAAAGGAGAATGTTCGGAAGGAAAAAAGAGGCATACCTGACGAGTGTTTCTAAACGGGAGACTTGCTTGCGGCTTGCCGCTCGCTCAGCGAGGCTGCGAGTGTATAAGAAAAGGTCTGACGGCTAGGTACGCAAGAATTAAACACCCTTTTGTTGATACCGGAAAAGTCGTCTGCACTGATCGGTAAACAGCCATGAACAGCCAATCGGATTTTTTTTCTCGCGTAGCGAACCTCCAAGGCATGCTCGCCTACTCTCGCCAAATCCTAGCGTTCCTCGCGGTGAGAATTGCCCAAGAAACGCTACTTCCTCGCCCCACTCGCACATTCTCGCGTGAAAGAAACGGGGAACAAGACAGGGAGTTAGAGGATAATGGTAGACGCAGGAAGTACAGGAGGACAGTGATACCAGAAAAAAGGGGGAAAGAAGGAGGAGGAGGCGACAAAACGGCAAGGTAGGGGGGTACGTACAACACCTGAGACGAGTTACCCAGAGCGGTTCGCCACGGGTCGCCCGCAGTGCGAATGACAGAAAGCCGTTTCTTAGGGCAGTGCAGGAAAGCGCTCGCGAAGCACTCGGCGAGCGGCTTTGGTATATGCTTGCCCACCGCGCGCTGCGTAATCCAAGATGGCGGCGGTGTTTACACTGCGATGCCGTGTAGCGTGTTGCAATCTTCTCGGCGTGGTTTTCGACGTAACCCGAGGGATCCACCGCTTTTCAAGGTTCAGGGACTACACCAGCTAACTTTCCCATCATAACTACGTTCTCTCTGACGATTTCACTGACCGAATCGTCTACTAGTTTAAGAAGTACAACTTTTTTCATATCTCGCAGCAATCGTGCTTTCTTCGTCGCATTCGTGAAGCGATTTGCCTCGTTGTGAGCCCGTTGCATAGACCAATCCAGAGCGACTTTTCTCTGAGCGGGCTATCCAGGTTTCCCAATTGCTTCGTTCCCGGCCGATTTATGTGGAGCACGTGATGCGCACAAAAAATATTGGCGTTCTAGAAGTGTCGTCTGCGCAATAATCGCGACGGCTTTCTTGAATCAATCAATAGGAAGCTTATATAGCGCGTATTTCGTGGGTACAGTTCTAAGCGCTTGTCGAAGAGTTGTCAACACAGAACTAACAAAGAAACTAACATCTACAGACGGACACGAACCCTATCACACACTAGCAAACCCTGATAAACATACAACAAACAACTGTTTAACAACAATGTACACATCAATAGCTAGGTCCAAACAAAATAATATTAAGCACAAAGAAAACACCTCTCACAGAGCACAGCACAAGAATGTCTTTTGGGGCACAACACATCACGTCGAACATGAAAGTCGCAGCCAGCTACGGGAAGAACTGAATCTTCAACCTACTCTTGAACGCGTCAAGAGAGGGGCTCTGTCGAAGCTCAAGCGGCAGGGAGTTCCAGACGGAGGGGCCCGCGGAGGGAAATGCACGCTGACCAGCAGATGCGAGTTTCGAGCGAGGGATGTGAAGGCGGAGTGGGTCAGCAGCAGAACGAAGGGGACGGTCGGAGGGCTGGGTGTACAGGTCCAGGGAGGATTGAAGGTACTCGGGAGCAGAGTCTTTGAGACACTTGTAGACCAGAGTGGACAGTTTGTAGGAGATTCAGGTGTTGACAGGGAGCCAGTGCAAGGAGCGAAGTAGGGGGGTGATGTGGTCTCGCTTCGTCTTCCTCAACGTCAGCCTGGCAGCAGCGTTCTGGACTCGTTGTAGGCCATGAATGGATGAGGCGGGGAGGCCGGCCAGAAGGGAGTTGCAGTAGTCCAGACGACTGAAGATGAGGGAGACAACCAGCTTGACACAGGCGTCGTGGGTGAGGTAGCGACGGATGGAGGTGATGAGTCGTAGGTGGAAAAAGCAGGTCTTGATGATGAAGGAGATGTGTGTCTGCATGGAGAGAGTGGAGTCGAGAAAGATTCCAAGGCTCTTGACAGCAGGGGAGAAAGGAACAGTCGCGTCGTCCAGCTGGAGGTCGGTCACAGTGAGGGAAGCAATCTTCTGTCGTGTTCCAACGAGAAGGGCCTCCGTCTTCTCACTGTTCAGCTTCAACTTGTTCTCAGTCATCCAGTTCTTGATGTCAGTGAAACAACTGGAGATGGATCCCAGGAGATGGTCAACGTCCTCCGGCTTGGCGCTGTTCTGGAGCTGCGTGTCATCGGCAAAGGAGTTGTAGTTCAAGCCGTGGCGTTCAATGACCAGGGAGAGGGGTTGGGTGTACAGGGTGAAAAGGACAGGGCCGAGGACAGACCCTTGTGGAACGCCGAAGCGGACAGTGACCGCCAAGGACGACCGCGCACGTTGTGAGACCTCAATTGTGATTCTGAGCAACACATGGCTGAAGACAGTCAGACGAGACGCGTCGTCACCCCCTCACAACAGCTAGGGTTTCCAGCGCCACCTATCATCCGTCCCCGCCGCCATGTCTTTTGTCAGGGGACGTAACTCTAGACCTTTCATCCTGTGACTCGCGTATCGTGTAGGTGTTAACGCTAATGGGACTCCTCCGGGAAACGTCAGCTTTCGGGGGACCCCCTGCCAAGGTAGGAATCTCCCAGCCAGGGCTAAAACATGCTGTGGCGGTGTAGGTTTCAGGGCCAGAGGATCAGGGTGATTTTATGGTGATCCCCTCCGTACCAGTCAAGCATGTCTCACCTTAAAGCCATGCACCTTCTTTTTCAAGGTAATTTGACATAGAGGGAGTTTTTATCTTACATTTGAAAACTAAGTGCAAACAAATGTTCAAATAACATCACCACAAACACAAAATAAATCAAAATATAAACAACAAGTTACTGTGGTGAGATGAACAAAGTTAAAAAAAAAAACCCAAAAGATATTTGGACTCACCGATACAAGACCAGCACAAGACAGTACGAATTTTCGCGTTTGTAAGCTTCATCAGGAACAAACAAACAAAATAAATAAGTAAAAAATACAAACATATAAAATAACAGTAGCTTTTGAAGTAATCAACGTCGGATAAATATATCTTGCAAAACGCGCACAGACGTAGAACAATCATTAACACGGATGTCATTTTGCGAGTTCACTTCCGACAAAAAAGCCTCACTCAGCACAGAAAGCGGCCGAACTGTTTCATTTGGCACATGCGTGAAAGTGGAAGGGTGCCATGATCGCATGTCAAAGCATATTTGTGACCCTCCACCACGAAATGAGTCGCATGTCATCTCGCGCTGTTCTGCGCTAGGCTTAATATATAAGTCCGGGGAGTGTCTGGTAACAGTGTGAGGGTCACCTTAGTCACAGGCTTATAACTCAAACAGTTTTTGCTCTTTTCTAAAACAGTTTTCACCACTGGATAGAGCATAAAAAACTCTTTAGGAAAATGTAAAAATATGAAAATCATGCAAAGGTGACATGCGACTCATTTCGTGGTGGAGGGTCACATTTAGACATATCTATGGTGGTTTATGTGATGGGCTTCGTGAGAAGGAATGTATCTTTGAAAGTATGGTTGTGGGGTGGTGGGGGGGAGAGGAAGGAAGGAGCACAGAAATAAAGAATGTGCAGTGACACATTTTCTGGCAGGATGTTCTTTTGTTAGAAAACAAATGCAGAGCATTGAAAGTGTGCTTAAAACATTTACTTATCCAAATTATGCATGTGACGAAAAATTGCCGGTTCCTTTAATTTCAGAAATATGAAGTTGCATATTTTATATAAACTATTACGGGTTTGTTAAGTTTTTTTTAATTAAAAACGTTAGTATACAGCACACTGATTTGGTCGATTTCCTGGCATAATTATTGCTTTAGACTTTCTATGTAAAATACTGGGCAATTTTTTTTGAAAACAAATGTTACAGGCAAAACACGAGCAACATTTCTTTTTAGATTGGTTCAGAAGAAAGGAACAATGCAAACCTAATTTTCCACAGGTTATTAAAGTCAACAAATGTAAAGATAGTTTTTTTGTCTAATGAAATATCCTCCTCGAGCATTTGCTGAATCTTGGTTCATTGCTTAAAGTATATCTTTCTTAACATGCGCAAGGTTTTACTATTGCATCTCTTCTACGATATTTTCTTGTTTCATGGCAACATGATCTTTACAAAGCCTGTATAATAAAGCCTATTCGTCGAGCTTTATATCTAACAGGGGTGTTGTTTGGCAACGGCAGCCAATGAAAAGCCGACCATTATTGTAAATCGCCAAAAACGTTGCCGTTATTGCCGCAGAACTGCCGAGCATTTTTCATCGTAGGTTAAAGGTGAAGCCAAATACTGTATTAAACTTCTGAAAATAGACATTTTCCTGACATTACTCTGTCAGGAGTTTGAAGCACTGGGGCAGAGTTGCGCCCCAAGCAGTAAGGTGAACGAGTCGAAGAGACATCATGTTGCTGATTGGCTCAGATCTAGTCCCGCGATCGCGGCGAACAATTAACTCTGATGTGTATGTTATGCAGAGTGCGCTCAATATGACACCCTTTTGTTTCGAAAATATGCTCATCGGTGTTTACGATTCGTTACGGCAAAGATCCTTGGCCCGCAATGATTGCTGACAACGTGATTTGATTGAAGTCACGTGAGTTTTGGAAAACACGCGTGCTTAGCGGTCCCTGCAAGCAATCGGCAGCGAATCGAGGCTCCGATATGCTTTTTGTTGTCGTTCTTGTTTTTAAACTGTATATCGAGGGCACACATGCATAACATACACACATATCGCTAGAAAATCTGGACAGAGTTATTGCCCACACGTGTAGGGCCATTTGGACAAATTTGCCAAAAACAATTCCAGCAACGCATATGCAATTGATTAAAGAGTCTCATCCTCAGCCTGAAACACCTTGCCTTGGTAATCACTAAGTCGCTTGCATAGCAGCAGCAAAGTCAAAGGCGAGGACAAAAAATCACACACCAAAGAGCTACACTTCCTCCCAATACAACAATATGTGTACTCATTTCAAATTTAAGGATGTTTTTGTTCAAACAAAGGAGATGATATCGTCACTCGCCATGACAAGGCAAGGACAATACAACTGTCGAATGCTTGCCTTTGTTTCTTCACGATCAACAAAGAAAAGCAAAAGGATTTTGTTTTATACATATTTGAACAAAGACAAAACTTGGAACTGCTGACACGCAGCGTTTTACACCTTCTGTAATGTATGCGTTATGTAAATAATTTTCAACACGCGGAACTCCGAAAACCCCATGGATAATTCCTGTCCGTTCTCTCCTGACAGATATTGCGCATGAAGGAAGCAGGTATCCGCAAGGTAAGATTACTCCCGCAGTGAAATCCGCAGCACGACGGGAGTGAATGCCCCTACTCGGCCTTTTTTCTAGCCATAAGCCATGAGGCCTCGCAAGCTTCGATGACAGGTTTATCTTCCTGGAGAGAGAAAACGGAATATAGACCCAAGGCTTCGACCTCAAGGCATTCAGGTGCAAGCAAGGTAAAGTCGGGGAGATAAAATCAGCATCAATTTGTCAAATCAGGAATAAAACTCCGCAGTGATGACACGCAGGCCGAGGGTCGGAGCCGTGTCGCGCTCCGGCAGACGGTGCTGGGGGAAGAAGCCTCCCATCATAAATTTCCCCTCTGAAATAAAATCTCGACGGTATTGGAGAAGTTATAAGTCTCCCCAAGCTTGTTCGGGTTAGCAGGCAGGATCATGACTGTCATATTTCTCTAGCCGCAGCATGGGATCAATCCATCTTCCCTGTAGACATTTGTGGGTCTGAAGATTTTCGATGGATGCTGTGCTGCGTGACACTACTGTGACAATGCACACAGACAATGTGGAAATGTAAATATCAACTCGGCCAGCCTCCCACAAAAGTCATCTCGCGTTTCTTCTGATTGATTTTTATGCCGACATGGTGGTGGAATGTGACGTCGATGATGACGATGGGTGATGAAATGTTAATTTATCGAAGATTAGTGACACAGTCGCAAAAGTCAGTGTTTGTCGTCCGTAGGAGTTTGATAGCCCAACCAGAATCTCTCTACTACTGATTGCCTCAAGGATTGTCCTGTAGCTCTTGTAGATGTCGATTTGAGACCCTTGGACGGATTATTATAGGTGCTGTAAATAACACAATGATACGGAACACTCAAAGTGGTCTATGTTCGAGTGTTGTTGGGGATCCTGATGGACTACCCACTGAAGTAAATAAGGCTTATCCTGTCGGAGATATGTTAACATTACGCAATCTTAAAGAAACCTATATTCGGCTATAACGAGAGCGCACCTCCAGACCGCGGAAGTAAAGCGTTCC
>NC_090257.1:7725444-7749878 GCF_037325665.1 Littorina saxatilis | reverse complement strand
CAAAACTGTGTGGTATCGCACCCCCGCAACGCCTGGGTCGGAATAAAATTGCCTCCGTATTGGAGACTATACACAGCATCACGATCATTGATTGAGCTAAAGAGTCCTGGCCCGGACGCGCCCGCTCGATATAACCTTGAATATACAGGGTGTTTTGTTCTCATTTAAACGATCATGCACTCTACTACCGATGGTGGGTTGGTTGGTTGGTTGGTTGGTTGGCTGGTCTGTGGTGTTTTGTTAACGTCCCTACCGTTCTGTCCGAGCGTTTACTTGAGATAAGAGCATCTGTCAGCTTGAAAAATACCAGTTATATCTACGGTCTTGCTATTTCCTGCGCAGATTATTTTTTTTTTGCGGAATTAACTTTGTCATTGACGTTTATGTCAACCTGTTAAAATTCCTCGCTCTGCGGCGGTAGCTAGTATGTGTACAAGTGAAATGTGTAGCAGACGGGCGCAGTGGCGTGGTGGTAAGACGTCGGCCTCCTAATCGGGAGGTCAGGAGTTCGAATCCCGGTCGCTGCCGCCTGGTAGGTTAAGAGTGGAGATTTTTCCGATCTCCCAGGTCAACTTATGTGCAGACCTGCTCGTGACTTAACCCCCTTCGTGTGTACACGCAAGCACAAGATCAAGTGCGTACGGAAAAGATCCTGTAATCCATGTCAGAGTTCGGTGGGTTATAGAAACACGAAAATACCCAACATGCCTACTCAACAAAAGCGGAGTGAAGGTGACTATGCTCTCAGAGTATAGTGTGGGGTACCCAAATGGGCAAACGAGCTCACACGTAACCAAACAGTTCTGGAACGCTGAAGAAGAAGGCGAAGAAGAAGAAATGTGTAGCTTTTCTCGGAAATCCTCTGATCCAAGGAGAGTATCCATGCCTGGTTAGTTCACACTGGAAGTTTGAATGGAGGACATGTATTATACCAAACGACTGCATCAAGTTAATATGTAAAAGGAATGTTTATTGTCAGGGGGATGAAGTTTAAGTTTCAAGTAGAAAAATAATCAGATGTTTTCATTGTGCGTCTGCAGTGTTGTTCGTGGCATGATTTTAGCAAAATGGGTGTGCCGCGACGTACTTACTCGTGAAAAAAAATTTATGAAATGAAAAGGGGGAGGGGGCTCAGGAAAAAAAAGTAAGGCTGTTTAATGTTCTATTGAAACAAATTTACCATCTTTGTCGTCTTGCACCCGGTCAAGAAATCGTGCATCCACCAGTCACAGATTAGGATGAGACACAGACTAATGACAGAAGAAATGGGCGTCAACACGGATTCGAGCCCAGACCGAGCCACTATCCGCCATGAGCGCCCTCTAGCCTCTCCCAAGGGGCGCAGCTCTCTCCTCAACGCCATCAAGGGGCGGGAAGAAACACCAAGCAGGCGCTTCCCGAAGGGACCCTACTCACCCTAACTAATGTCTTTAGCTGAAGAATTACCCGCCCTTGCCAGCCGCCAAAGTTATAGGCTAGCAAAATGGCGGCTGGGGGCAGGGCAAGATCTCGCGAGAGTACAAACACATCGACAGCGTTAATCTGCGTTAACTTGATTGTTTTCAACCTCTCGCCTCCCGCTTGTCACTTTGCTGCGCGGTGACAATTGGTAACCCGCTGATTTCCGGTCCCAGGGCTTCGTCGGCCAGAAGACCATGCATTGAAGACGGTTGGCGCTTGTTTTTTTGTTGGTGAACGTTGTTGCTTTATCAGAAAGACAAAAAAATCCCGCTCTGCACAGAATTCTGCTGTTCTTCTGCGTTCGTGGGCTGAAACTCCCACGTACACTCGTGTTTTTTGCACGAGTGGAATTTTACGTATATGACCGTTTTTTTACCCCACCATTTAGGCAGCCATACGCCGTTTTCGGAGGAAGCATGCTGGGTATTTTCGTGTTTCTATAACCCACCGAACTCTGACATGGATTACAGGATCTTTTTCGTGCGCACTTGGTCTTGTGCTTGCGTGTACACGAGGAGAGTCTGCACACAAAGTCGACTCTGAGAAATAAATCTCTCGCCGAACGTGGGGACGAACTCACGCTGACAGCGGCCAACTGGATACAAATCCAGCGCGCTACCGACTGAGCTACATCCCCGCCCTGACTGAGCTACATCCCCGCCCTGACTGAGCTACATCCCCGCCCTGACTGAGCTACATCCCCGCCCTGACTGAGCTACATCCCCACCCTGACTGAGCTACATCCCCGCCCTGACTGAGCTACATCCCCGCCCTGACTGAGCTACATCCCCGCCCTGACTGAGCTACATCCCCGCCCTGACTGAGCTACATCCCCGCCCTGACTGAGCTACATCCCCGCCCTGACTGAGCTACATCCCCGCCCTGACTGAGCTACATCCCCGCCCTGACTGAGCTACATCCCCGCCCAGACTGAGCTACATCCCCGCCCTGACTGAGCTACATCCCCGCCCTCACTGAGCTACATCCCCGCCCTCACTGAGCTACATCCCCGCCCAGAATGCTGCTGTTGATTGTTGCTTTGTGTCCAAGTGGAGGGATGGCCTTTTTTTAAAAAGGTTTAAATGTGACCTTCCACCACGGAATGAGTCGCATGTCACCTTTGCATGATTTTCATATCTTTACATTTTCCTAAAGAGTGTTTTATGCTCTATCCAATGGTGAAACCCGTTTTAGAAAAGAGCGAACATTGTTCGAGTTATAAGCCTGGGACTAAGGTGACCCTCACACTGATACCACAGTCCCCACGGACTTATATTAAGCCTAGCGCAGAACCGCACGAGGTGACATGCGACTCATTCCGTGGTGGAGGGTCACAAAATAATGCCCTATAGGATCTGAGATCATGAGCCGAATCGTGCTCACGAAGAGGACTGTGCCTTTGGGACAGATTGTATAATTATTGTAATGTGTAGTTGAGATTGCAGAAAACATGTCCTGTGATTGATTGATTGATTGATTGATTGATTTGGTGGTTTCTGTGGGGTTGAAGGAATGATTGGATGTTTTGGTTGGCTGGCTGCCTTACTGGTTGGTTAGCTGTGTAAGTGATTGAATCGAGTAGCGTTCGGACGAGTGAGGTATTGATTGATTGATTGATTGATTGATTGATTGATTGCGTGAGTGATTTATTGATTGATTGATTGGTTGGTTGGTTGGTTGGTTGGTTGGTTGATTGATTGATTGATTGATTGATCGATTCAATGATTGATTGATTGATTGATTGATTGGTTGGGGCGGGGGTGTAGCTCAGTCGGTAGCGCGCTGGATTTGTATCCAGTTGGCCGCTGTCAGCGTGAGTTCGTCCCCACGTTCGGCGAGAGATTTATTTCTCAGAGTCAACTTTGTGTGCAGACTCTCCTCGGTGTCCGAACACCCCCGTGTGTACACGCAAGCACAAGACCAAGTGCGCACGAAAAAGATCCTGTAATCCATGTCAGAGTTCGATGGGTTATAGAAACACGAAAATACCCAGCATGCTTCCTCCGAAAACGGCGTATGGCTGCCTAAATGGCGGAGTAAAAAAACGGTCATACACGTAAAATTCCACTTGTGTAAAAAACACTAGTGTACGTGGGAGTTTCAGCCCACGAACGAAGAAGAAGAAGAAGAAGAAGATTGGTTGGTTGATTGATTGATTGATTGGTTGATTGATTGATTAGTTGGTTGATTGATTGATTTAATGATTGATTGACTAAATGATTGATTGATTGATTGATTGATTGACTGCTGATTTATTGATTGATTGACTAACCGATACCCTTACCACAAAGTGACAAAGGCAAAAAACGCATGAGTCGAGCAGCGACTAAAAAGATGTGCCGAAACACGACTGCAATATAATATATACTATCGTATGGTTGGAGAAAAGGCGGGCGAACATTTATCTCTTGGCGTTGCATTTAAACTCTACTGTCATATAAACGGCCAACACCGACTTTATTCCCTTACAGAACATCTATAAGGAACAACCTAAGAACTTCAGAAAACGGCCCAGCTCGTCTTGCTTGTGTGATCCCCTGCAAACCACAAGAAGAAGGAAGGAGATCTTTATGCAAGACATCGGTTGACGATTATACAAAAAAAACCACCTGTACATGTACGCTCTTCTTTCTTCGGATCCTTTCCTCCCTTCCTTACAATACTCATGGCCCACTCTTCTTACCTTATAGCCAAAGCAAACACACTCTTGACGCGCGAACGAAGGGGGTATCATCTCCTGTACCGTCTTCCTGTTAAAAGACAGTCACCTTCTTTTCTCCTGCAAGGTATCGTCGCCAAAGCCCTCGGATCATGTCCAATTAATCGTGGGGAACCTGAGACCACAGATGTGAGCACGCTTGTCACGGGATACGCTTGACGAAGATAAATGGGAGACGGGCTATTATCTTGTTAGTGTTGTTGTCACTTACGCTGAGAGATTTTTTGTAAGCTACGATATCGTGTATATGTAGTGTCGTGGGTTTCTGGTTATAAGACTGAGCCTTGCAATTGCAGACATACAGAAATTGCACTTAAAGGCACAGTAAGCCTCCCGTAAACCATCACATATACTGTCAGGCTTTTACACACAGTACAAACACCCTTCCATTTGAACGCTCACCGAACGGGAACAACCTGACTGCTTTCCGTCGAGAGTGAGCAATTTTCAAAGAATTTTTTTTCGTGGACCGTCTGTTCTACAATCAGGCGCCTCGTTTTGGCGCTAGAACTAACTTTTAAAATCGAAATAATAAATTGACAGCTTGTAGCACAAACGCCCAACGAATGGTTGTGTGATGCGCCCGCAGCGTGTTGGCGTACATACATGTGCCTGTCACATCTCGCTTTCAGCCTTCACCGCCGGCTAGCCAAGCTGCTTGCAGCACCGGCGAAAAAGAGAGCAGCCTTGCGTAAGTCTCTCCCTGCCAGTAAGCCTTTCCACAACAAGTCCCATGCAAGCTTTAAAGCAACCCTCCACGAGGTGTTGGGTGGTAACTGGGGGCCTTATGTCCCCAGGCAGAATTGCAAAGGCGCGGAGGAGGTTTGGCCCCGAACATGCGGCATGCAGGCCCACCGGTGCGTGGACACGCCCTGGCGCCCATGAACCAAACCCCCAAGTATGGGTTACCTACAAAGACTCTACGTTCCAACGGCTGACCAGGCGGACGAGGAGAGTGTACTCCCAAAGGCTGTGAAGGCGGAAGAAGACCCTTAGTCTCACATCCCAACGGTAAAACAGGCGGACGAGGAGCTTCCAACGGCTGTTTTAGCGGATAAAGATGCCCCATGTTTTGCTGCTTTCACAAGCGCCGGGTTGGAAAGACTCGTCAGCCCTGATAGGCAGCTTTCCTAGGAGAAGGACACTCGGAAGTCAAACCCGGCAATATGAGGGCCGATAACCGTGTGAGGAAACTTGTCTAGGACAAGGAAAAGTCCAAAATCACACCCACGAAGGCCTACCGAAGAGGGAAGACACTGACCTTCAGGGTGAGGTGAGAACCGAGTGTCTACGCATCACCGATAAATATGGTTGTGTCTACATCATTGTCGAACGCTGAAAAAGAAGTAGCACAAACATTCTTAAAGGCCAACATCCAAAAGAATTTTTCTCCTGGAGCGACCTAAACTTGAACCCGTCGATATTCTTGCATGTCTGTTTACTTCGTGCTGCACGCAAAAATTGTGCGACTTCCTTGCCGCGTGGATTGACGAAGCTGTTTTATTCTCGTGACTGAAAACACTGCAGTGCGTGCAGTTGTATTCTGTGGGTTCGACAGATCGGTCCAGTAGTTTGGTCTCAATCGCTCTACACACACACACACACACATACACACACTGGCACACACACACACACACACTCACACACACACACACAGGCACACACTAGCTCACACACACACACGCACACACACACACACCCGCTCGGCTTTTTGTCCCCTCTGCCTCACTGATTTGGTTTTGTGTTTATTTCGTCATTATTTTGTTAGTAAATAGTGAACATTGCTTCAATGTCGAAGCAAAAAACATCATTATTGGTTGTAATGTGCTACCAATTTTAAAACCCGAATATCGTATTACATAGTAATTTTGACAGCAGTTCAAATGTGTACATTAACCAGTTCCATTCAGCAGACTTTCAGGTCTTTGTAACTGATTTCTGGCCAGGAATTTATCACGCTTTCTATTGTTCATTCGTTTCCTGTGACATCAGCAAACCAGCAAAGTGTGTGTGTGTGTGTGTGTGTGTGTGTGTGTGTGTGTGTGTGTGTGTGTGTGTGTGTGTGTGTGTGCCTTTGGTTATATCGGTTTTTGTTGTTGTTGATGAGTACGTAACAAAATGTAGTCAGTATAATTATATACGTTTGCACCATACCTCATCTCCCGTGAAATATCAACAGAGTTCGAAGTTTCAGTTTGTCAATCTGTATAGTATGATTTGTTTTCAAATACGTTTTGTCTTTCTTTCCTTGTCCTGGTTTGTTTACAGATCATCGTCATTTTTTAATCTCGGAAGATCTAACTAGTGTTCTGAGCATCGCCTAAGTAGACATCAACAAGCATGTACATACTTGAATGATCTTGCCGTTGTCTATCTTTTCCGATATCGTGTCCATTTCCACATCGCAACATTATTGAATATTTGTACCAGTTTCAATTTGTCTGATTCAAACTAGATGTTGAATGACACAGAAATAAAACGATTTCTTCGTGAACTTCAATTTTGTTTGAGTAATATATCAGGTGTACGATACATCTACACAGTTGTGTGTGTGTGTGTGTGTGTGTGTGTGTGTGTGTGTGTGTGTGTGTGTGTGTGTGTGTGTGTGTATGTGTGTGTGTGTGTGTGTGTGTGTGTGTGTGTGTGTGTGTGTGTGTGTGTGTGTGTGTGTGTGTGTTCTTGAACATAACTACACCCATGTGTTTATGAGTTACATAATTATATATATGCGTTCAGTCAGTCTGCATGTTTCCTTTCACAAAATAAGACACAACATCAAAAATGAATACAGATTTGATCTGCAAGGAGGAAATATCAAACCAACCCACACCCCAAACCTAAAGCAGCTCATGACAAACTTTTGGTACACACTTTGCAAAATAAAACTCTAATTTCTAACCAGCTGCATTACACGCTGCCAACAGAGAGAGAACAAGTCGCGTAAGGCGAAATTACAACATTTAGTCAATCTGTCGAACCCACAGAATACAAGAAACTAAGTCCATCTCACGATGAACACGAGCCGAAATCATATGCACTCGACTTATGAAATAGAAAGAAATTAAATACGACGAAGAGAAGAAAAAGTTTGAAAGTACCATTGAACTTCCATGTCGGCGTGTGGCTGAGCTTAAAATAGGAATGTTGTTGCAATCTGTTAGGCACTTTCCCTTTTGACAGGTAGTTTTTGCATGTACAGCAAAACACGGCCTTTTTTACAAATCCTAAAGACTGTCGGAAACTTCGCATGCTCTCTTGTGAACGCCATGTGAAACATTGATTCTGAAACAAAAATCTATGGCATGAATGACAATGGAAAGACGGTCTCTCTCTGATTCCAAGTTCATAATGACAGTTATGAAGTGCTGAATTTAAAAAATCTGTAGATGAAGTAAAATCATTTGAATGTTGGCTTGTTGAAACTTCATAACAAACAGCCACCTCGTCTATATCATTATCTGAAAGAATGCAAACTTCCTTTGAAACACCAACATTTGTATGGAAAACTTCTGTTTCTGTCATCTTTGATTTCATTTGACAACTTGGACTGATGGCATCTTCCAGAGATATATCCATTACTTTCAACTTGCGCCTCTTTGTATTCCTGTAAGCCTGCCACTTATTTATAAAAAAGAAACGTTTGATACTTTTACCAAACAGTTAGTATAATGCACGCTCTACCTGTATTCGTCTTTAAATTCTGCAAGACTGAAGCGAAAGAGGTCTGTCTCAGTTTTGTGGTCAGTTTGTTGTGTACATTTACACACGCACAACGAACAACACATGCACAGGCCCGGGGGAAGCTCCACTTTCTTATGTCCGACGATAGACGTATACATGTAGTTTACATGTTTATTAGTCATCTATTTGATTGATTACGTGTATGATATGACGGAGAGTCGCATCGGTTTGATGCCGTGAACCCAACCGTGGCTGTGGCTGTCGTTTGAAGTAGCCTACTTCTTTATAAAGATTAATTTACATTCTGACCAAGGCATGTTTGGTACCTACTGAATCCTTGTTGCGTGTAGTTTTACGTGGCACGTTGCCCAAAGTTGTATTCTTGAGGAGCATAAAATAAAAACGTGTTACAAAGTTATCTCAAAACTCTGCAGTGACTGCTCGCGCAGCAGGTCAGCTAATTATAGCACGCAGCCTCCACAAACAGCTTTCGAGCCGAGACCACGGCTCGTCAAAAACTGCACGCACTGCAGTGTTTTCAGTCACGAGAATAAAATAGCTTCGTCAATCCACGCGGCAAGGAAGTCGCTCAATTTTTGCGTGCAGCACGAAGTAAACAGACATGCAAGAATAGCGATGGGTTCAAGTTTAGGTCGCTCCAGGAGAAAAATTCTTTTGGATGTTGGCCTTTAAACTATAAAAGATTTCTGTTTTCATCAAGACAAGATCAGTACAATTCGAAGTTTTGAAAGTGTTAAAAAAAGATAGCCCGGAAGCAGGGTCACAAAAGGTCGTGTGTCAAAGCAGACCATTTTTCTGCATAGCGCTCGCCTTCTTTGAAGCCAGCCGCCGCCGACAAGTTCGTGTGACTCGCAGCCGTTTGCATGTTGCGTTTTAGAATCAGAGGTACACAATAACGTGCTATTGCAGAACCAGCCAGTCGCATTGAAATCACAAACTGACGCCTAAATTGTGAAAAACAGGAAAGTGGATCACACGGGTTCACGATGGCTCACGATAAAGCACGAAATCTGGTTTGTGGTTTACGCGAACTAAATAGCAATTCAAACGAACTAATTTAATGCTATCAAATGCTATTGCAAGTGTGTTCTATAAGGTTAGAACTGCTTTTTTCATGAGAAGATTTAAATCGTTTTGTAAACCATTTGAGACATACTGGGGCTTTAACGAGTTTTCTCTCATACTTATGAGCAGTTATAGTTATCAAAAGTATTTGCTCTCATGTTGTTAGCACTTTTGTTAAGTATTTTTATGTACTGTTCTTTTTAAGTGTGCGCCTGGTGTTTATGTTCTGGGTTTATGAATGCAACAAATATCGTTGCACATAATGTATGCTGCCTTGCAAGTGCAGAAATTGCACGTGACGATTTTTTTCTCATACTTATGAGCAGTTGTAGTTATTAACAATATTTGCTTTCATGTTGATAGTGCTTTTGTCAATTAGTTCTTTTATAATTCTTTTAAAGTGTGCGCCTGTTGTTTATGTTGTGGGTTTATAAATACTAGAATGCACCTTGCAAGAAATTAAGAAAAATAATATCGTTGCACTCAATACGATGTACGACAGCAACTTCTCGCCTTTTACTCAGCTTTACAAACTATTATGTTTAGTTAAGTAAATATTTTGTATCACTGTTTTTTCTCTGAGACTCAAAACTTTACTTCTGATTGGTCCCAGTTGCAGTTATTTGTGTAAAAAAACTGTTGAATAAAATATAATATAAATGTATATATTTCATTATGCACTGTTACCATGGCTAAAGAGGTTTTATTAAACATGTATAATTGTTACTAACGACGGAATTCAAACTATGAGTAACATTGACAAAAACGTTTGATATGTGTGCCTTCCGGTTGAAAAAAACAGTAACTAGAGTTGGTTTGCTTTTAATGTGTGTATGTGTGTGGGTGTGTGTGTATGTGTGTGTGTGTGTGTGTGTGTGTGTGTGTGTGTGTGTGTGTGTGTGAGTGTGTGTGTGTGTATCTGTGTGTGTGTGTGTGTACGTGTGTGTGTGTGTGTTTGTGTGTGTGTGTGTGTGTGTGTGTGTTTGTGTGTGTGTGTGTGTGTGTGTGTGTGTGTGTATGTGTGTGTACGTGCGTTTTTGTGTGTAGAGGCTTTTTTGCCCTCATGTGCTTGTGTGTGTGTGGTGGTTTTTTTTATTTTATTTTTGTTTTATTTTTGTATCCAGGCGGTCATTTTCTTTCAACTCATTAATACAGGCACCATTAAATGTGAGCTACCAAGAGTTTTATGCGCAATAATTTTGCTCTTGATTCTCAGTTTTTCTAAATAGAGTAGCAAAAAGTGATTTTAAAAAGAGCATTCAATGATCTTATTGGGGAAAATCAAAGAAGTGGGTCGTTCCAGACGAACTTGTCGCTTCTTCCTCCTTTATTTCTCATGGATGTTTCTTGCTTTGTTTGTTCTTTTTTTTATCTCTCTGTTTGTTGGTGTGCCTCTCTGTCTATCTGTCTGTCTGTCTGTCTGTCTGTCTGTCTGTCTGTTTGTCTGTTTGTCTGTCTGTTTGTCTCTCTGTCTGTCTGTTCAAATGTGTTTGAGGAATGTTTATGTTCAAAATTGGTATGCCAAATCAGATTCAGATGAGGCGTTTTTATTTATAGAATGTATAAATCCTCCTTCTTTTTGGAAAATTATATATTAGTATTGCCTGCTGATGTCGCCATCCGGGTTTTCAGTTTAGCAGAACAAACAAAAAGTTGCCTGTTAATAAAGTTCGATTTGAGGGAATTCCTAAATTAAAAAGGTTGTGGCGTGTTTGTACTTCTGGTTATGTAGGTGATGAATTTAATGTAGGCGTATTATGTTGTCCATATTTTGTAGAATTATGAAAAAGGTGTTTTTCAGCATGTTTTTAAAGAAGACCAAATTGCAGGAATCATTTTCAACGAAAAGTTAAAAAAAATTGTTACAGTTATGCTATTTTATTATTGAAATTAGGCAAATGTGTGATTAATTTAATATTCTTATTTTTCTCTTTATTGATGTGTTTTCTTTTGCGAATATGTTTGTATGACGCCTAAACGGTGTGTGCGTGCCCGCGTGTTTCTCCAGGTGTGTGTGTGTGTGTGTTTTTGCACCTCAGCTATCTTTATGTTATTTGTGTGTGTGTGTGTGTGTGTGTGTGTGTGTGTGTGTGTGTGTGTTTGGTTAATTTGATAATGTTTGATATTGTTGTTTGTTCAATCTGATAATTAATCAATTGCAATTAATGCCTTACTTTTCTTTTTTTGACCTAAAACATTCAAACCTTGAAACTACTGCTGCTACTTCAAACGCCGATATAAGAGAACAAGTCACGGCCAACGTAATTATAACAAAAATAAAATATGAGCAACGATAGACCGTCTGCTTTTTATCTGAGCCGCCACACACACACTTACACACAGCCCTTGTGGTCCCCTCCCCCCCCCTCCCAGTCCTGCACCGCCTACACCCTTCCACCCTCCCATCAAACTGTGCAACTAAACTTACTCCACCCAATCATAAATCCCATCCAACGGTCGATAAACCTACTTTCTAAGACAGGATTATTATTTTTGTTTTTTAATGCATTTCTATACGCCGACAGACCGAGGGCCCCAGATTTTACAGGAGGGTTATATAGTCAGCACAGTCCTTACTTCCTTCAATGCATCAACCATCACTTTGGAGGATAAAGCTCTATTTACATGGCCGATATATATCAACCCGTTTTTATCCGACAGAAAGACGCTACTCAGAAGTTGGCGAGGCAGCATTGAAGAGAAGTTAGCCGTTCGAACACCACCACCCCAGCCTCCACACACCCCCCCCCCCCTTGATTTTTAACAGACTCTCATCCGATTGCCATCCAACCCGAAACCTCAGATGAACGCTTGTCGACTTTCTCGTCAAATTTGAAGTAACTTACCCCGACAAGCTCTCTGCTTTGAGACTACGCGCGTATTTGACTAAATGTGTGCGAGCTCACAATTGGCTCGTTTTGTTATGCCTTTCCGACCTTGACGCAGAATAATATCTACTTTTGTTGAAATCAGCGAGCCGCATAAACTGTTGACATGGAGAAAACTTTACAGCGATTTTGTATGACCAAATGTGACCCTCCACCACGGAATGAGTCGCATGTCACCTTTGCATGATTTTCATATTTTTACATTTTCCTAAAGAGTTTTTTGTGCTCTATCCAGTGGTGAAAACCGTTTTAGAAAAGAGCGAAAACTGTTTGAGTTATAAGCCTGTGACTAAGGTGACCCTCACACTGTTACCAGACACTCCCCGGACTTATATATTAAGCCTAGCGCAGAACCGTGCGAGATGACATGCGACTCATTTCGTGGTGGAGGGTCACAAATATCGTTCAGGTCTACTGGAAGTCGGTTACAAACTAGCCATGTGAAAAGCGCTTAAGACGACACTCAATCTGTTATTAATTCAGCAGCGGCTAAATTCGTGTCATATATGCACTGTCCTAACAATGGGAGAAGCCACCCCTACTGAGATCGAACCACAGACGAAAAGGAAAGGGGTCAAAATCCTTAAGTTATTGCCTGCTGGCGTGACAAAAGAATGTTTAATGCTTTATATTAAGTTCGCATAGGGATGATATGGGAATTTTGTCTGCGTATGTTAACCTCAGTATAACTCCAATAAGAAATATGTAATGCTTACTAGTGCCAAAACCTGGGGTTACCCATTATCACGTGATAATTACTAATTAACGCTGTCAGTTACTGTTTTCACTCGTTAGTTACTCATTTTCACGGGATAATTAGTAATTTTCACGGGAAAATGACTAATTTTTAGTTTTGGCACTAGCAATCCGTCAGGAAGTGAGCCAAAACTAAAAATTAGTAATTAACAGGTGAAAGTCAGTACTTTTCCCGGGAAAATTAGTAATTAACACGTAAAAATGGTAATTATCTAAGGAAAAGTAGTCATTTTCCCTTGATAATTACAATTATGAGGTTTTGGCACTAGTAAGCCCTATGACGGCTTACTAGTGCCAAAACCTGGGGTTACCCATTATCACGTGATAATTACTAATTAACGCTGTCAGTTACTGTTTTCACCTGTTAGTTACTCATTTTCACGGGAAAATAGCTAATTTTTAGTTTTGGCACAAGCCATCCGTCAGGAAGTGAGCCAAAACTAAAAATTAGTAATTAACAGGTGAAAGTTAGTAATGGAAAATTAGTAATAAACACGTGAAAATGGTAATTATCAAGGGAAAATTACTAATGTTCCCTTGATAATTACAATTATGAGGTTTTGGCACTAGTAAGCCGTCATAAAGAAATATAATATTTTTCTTTTTCCCTGAGCTGCTGACTCCCGATCGCCTAAAAAGAATTAAGCCTAATGTATTTGCTTTCTTCTTCTTTTTACATTTAGTCAAGTCGAGACGAGGGTCGTGGTGTATGTGTGTGTGTGTGTGTCTGTCTGTCTGTCTGTCTGTCTGTGTGTGTGTGTGTGTGTGCGTGTGTGTGTGTGTGTGTGTAGAGCGATTCAGACTAAACTACTGGACCGATCTTTATTAAATTTGACATGAGAGTTCCTGGGTATGATATCCCCGGACGTGTTTTTCTTTTTTTCGATAAATGTCTTTGATGACGTCATATCCGGCTTTTTGTAAAAGTTGAGGCGGCACTGTCACACCCTCATTTTTCAATCAAATTGATTGAAATTTTGGCCAAGCAATCTTCGACAAAGGCAGGAATGTGGTATTGCATTTCAGCTTGGTGGCTTTAAAATTAATTAATGACTTTGGTCATTAAAAATCTGAAAATTGTAAAAAAAAAAATTTTTTACATGTATAAAACGATCCAAATTTACGTTCATCTTATTCTTCATCATTTCCTGATTCCAAAAACATATAAATATTTTATATTTGGATTAAAAACAAGCTCTGTAAATTAAAAATATATAAATATTATGATCAAAATTAAATTTTCGAAATCAATTTAAAAGCATTTCGTCTTATTTCTTGTCGGTTCCTGATTCCAAAAACATATAGATATGATATGTTTGGATTAAAAACACGCTCAGAAAGTTAAAACGAAGAGAGGTACAGAAAAGCGTGCTATCATTCTCAGCGCAACTACTACCCCGCTCTTCTTGTCAATTTCACTGCCTTTGCCACGAGCGGTGGACTGACGATGCTACAAGTATACGGTCTTGCTGAAAAATTGCAGTGCGTTCAGTTTCATTCTGTGAGTTCCACAGCTTGACTAAATGTAGTAATTTCGCCTTACGCGACTTGTTTGTTCCTCTTCTTTTTGTATAAGCGGCCCTCCCCACATGAGCTGATTTGTACTTTTAAGCTGGCTCTTTCAACATCAGTCGGGTCAAGCACAAGACCAAGTGCGCACGGAAAAGATCCTGTAATCCATGTCAGAGTTCGGTGGGTTATAGAAACACGATAATACCCAGCATGCTTCCTCCGAAAGCGGCGTATGGCTGCCTTAATGGCGGGGTAAAAACGGTCATACACGTAAAATTCCACTCGTGCAAAAACACGGGTGTACGTGCGAGTTTCAGCCCACGAACGCAGAAGAAGAAGTTGCCTGTAATCTATCAAACCTCTGCCCACGATTTTAATGTTGATGGTGAAAACGGCTGTGCCGATCACAGTTGCGTTTATTGTTAAAGCGGCTGTCTCTGCAGGATGTTTTTTTATTTATTTTTTATTTTTATTGTTTACCTTGCTCTTCTTACAGCTGTTGCTTTTTATTTTCGAAGTTGATCTCTTCACAGCAGTATTGCGCCTCATTATTTTATAAAACAGCCCTGTCAACGAAAGTTGCTTTTTATTTGTAAAGTGGCTCTCCTTCGAGCAGTTCTTTTTTTGTTTTTTGTTTGTTGTTTGAAGCGGCTCTGCCCACAGGATATGCTTTAATTTTCAAAATAGCTCTGCGCACAGCTCTTTTATTTTCAAAACGGCTTTCCTCTAGGCATCATGCTTTTTGGTCTTTACCGGCTCTGCATACAAGTGTTGCTTTTAATTTCTTCAGCGGCTCTTTTCACAGCAGCTGCTTTTTAACATTTACATTTTTAAAACAATGGATTTTTCCACAGGAGTTGGTTTTTACATTTAGTCAAGTTTTTGTTTATTTGTAATGTGGCTCTTCTCACATCAGATTCTTTTCATTTTCAAAACGACTCTGCATGCAGTGCTTGCTTTCACTTTTTTTTTTAAATGTATCTCCCCCAAAGCAATTGACTTTACTTTGGAAACTTGCTCTGTCCACATGACTGTGTTGCTTTTTATTTTCAAATCTGGCTTTTCCCAAATAAACTGCTTTTTTTAATTCCTCTGTCCTCAGCTATTAGTGGTGTTTTTTTTCTTGATGGCTTTGCCTACAGCACTTTCCTTTATTTTGAATTGTTTTTACCCGGCAGTAGTGGGTTCTTTTCAAAAAAAAATATATATAATTTTACTTCAAAAGTTGAATTGCCCTTCTCACAAAACTGCTATTTATTCATAAAATGGCTAAGCCCACCACAGTTGCCATGCCAACAGTAGTGTGTTTTCCATCTTCTTTTTTTATTGGGGGGGGGGGGGGGGCAATGAACAAGGAGTTATGATAGTTAAACAGTCAAACGGTTGTCTATTTGTAATCATATACATACAACAACAGTCATCGTCATGTTGGAGAATATGATTCTATAATTATAAGAAACTTGTTTCTACTAAAAGGCATTGTTTTGAATAAGGGATCAACATCAACCAAAACAGATTGCACACTCCCTCTTTTGAAACAAATCATACACATCTACGAAATGAAGCTCTGTTTCGGGGAAATAAAACAGTTACCTTAAACGCCCCCATCACCGTACACGACGTTAAAGGCACAGTAAGCCTCCCGTAAACCATCACAGAGCTCCCCGAGCGTCTAAATACAGTACAAGCATACTTCCATTTGAACGCTCACCGAACGGGAACATCCTGGCTGCTTTCTGTCGAGCGTGAGACATTTTCCAAGAATTTATTTTCGTAGACTTGTTCCGTTAACAACAACGGCGCCTCGTTTTTGCGCTAGACCTAACTTTTAAAATCTAAATAATAAATTGACAGCTTGTTACACAAACATTCTTTAATCATAAAAGAATTCGTTTTTCATCAAGACAAGATCAGAACAATTCGAAGTTGTGAAAGTTTAAAAAAAGAAAAGCCCGGAAGCAGGGTCACGCAAGGGTCGTAGCAGACGACGGCCGGTTTATCAGTGCAAATCGCCGTTCCTCTCAACAGTCAAAAGCCATCGCTAGAGTTCTTGTGAACCACAGCCGTTGTTTCGTGCATAAAAAAACGTGCTATTGTAGATAAGCTCACGTCGAGTCGCATTCAAATGACTAACTATGACGACTGCATTGTGAAAAGGGAAAACTGGATCACACGGGTTCACGATGGCTCAGGGGTAAGATAAACCACGCAAAAATAAATTCTTTGAAAATTGTTCGCTCTTTACGGAGGGCACCTAGGATGTTCTCAATCGGTGAGTGTTTAAATGAAAGGGTGTTTGTACTGTGTGTAAAAGCCTGACCGTATCTGTGATGGTTTACGGGAGGCTTACTCTGCCTTTAACGAAACATTAAACCCAGAAACCCCAGTCTTCGGACGTTGCTGCGAAGTGTTTAAGATTTGGTGGGGTGGATTAAAGCCTACCGCGGCGGTATCCAAGAAAACCATCAAAGAAAAATCAGGCCGGCATCATGGTTGAACAAGGGGTGCACGATTAGACAGTACAGGTATTTATCAAAGCTGTGACGAAAGGCCGAACTATCGCGGGTCTTAGCCGTCGGCTCCGTTTTCAAAATTAATGTGTCTCCATTGAAGGTCCCGTGAAAATCGGTGACAAAATAATGATCGTCAACGAAGTGCGGCGCTGCAGCGGCAGCCATTATACATCTCCATCAATTTCACAGCCGTGATGGCTCGGACTGATCTCCCTTTCTCCTGTTCGCTTTGATCTCCCTTGGACGTCATGTTCGTGGGGTGGCGGGAATGACCGGAAAGTGCCGAAGGGGACAAGTCCGTGAGTGTACGGGAGAAAGATCGGTTTGTCTTTATTGTTATTTTGATGAGAGATCGTTTGTGTTTAATGTTATTTTGAACTAGACATCGGTTTGTGTTTATTATGAGGCTGATGTTGCAACAAGTAGCTTGCCTCGAGGGAAAGAAGAACAATTATGGTGTTGGTTGGTGGGGTGTTTTGACTTTGCCAGGTAAGTGAGGAATTACAAGGTAGCGATTGTCATGATTATGATAGCTTTAATCGCTAGTCTTAACTCACCCACGTATTTTGGAGAAAAAAATTCAAAGTCAACTGTATCAATCAATCAATCAATGACGCTTATATCGCGCATATTCCGTGGGTACAGTTCTAGGCGCTCTGCAGTGATGCCGTGTGAGATGAAATTTTATACGGCCAGTAGATTGCAGCCATTTCGGCGCATATTTACCTTTCACGGCCTATTATTCCAAGTCACACGGGTATAGGTAGACAATTATTAACTGTGCCTAAGCAATTTTGCCAGGAAAGACCCTTTTGTCAATCGTGGGATCTTTAACGTGCACACCCAATGTAGTGTACACGGGGGGAGGGTTCGGACACCAAAGAGAGTCTGCACACAAAGTTGACTCTGAAATAAATTTCCGCCGAACCTGGGATCGAACTCACGCTGACAGCGGCCAACTGAATACAAATCCAGCGCGCTACCAACTGAGCTATATCCCCGCCCCCAATAGCAATGTTTGATTTCATCATGTTTACTTTAACTCACATAAACTGTTGCACAAACCAAACAAAAATATATGTTGGTTTAGGGTAACCCGACCGACCCTATTTTTTTCCCGCAGACCCTAACACTTTTTTTTCATTTCTCAAAAACACAAACAACTGTTGGCACATTTTGTGAACCATACCGAGACTAAGGGAAGTAACCTCCTTTAAAATCGACTAAATATTAACAAACAAAAAAATCAAAAAGCCGACCTACCGACCTCAAGTTATCTTTTTTTGGTCACGTTACCCTAAACTAACACATATTTTGGTTTCGCCTTAACCAACCAGCAAATGACTAAACAGACAGACTATCCTTCGAATTAAATCTGTTATCATGCATGGGTTTGCCCATTGAGTACACCTTTTGTGGTTCTTTCTCTTTACAGGACTGGAGTTTAACACGCTTTTGATGCCTCGGAACAGCTCCCATGCCGTGTTTTGTTTCTGCATTTAGGATTGACACAAGGAAGTCAAAGTCAACTTGAGGAATTTTAAACAGTAAGGTCCGCCATAAGAGTGATGTTTGTGTGTTACTGCCGTCAAAATACAACGGAAACGCTACGCTTTATTGCTGCGCACTTAACAAACGGGGCAGTGCTATTTCAAAGGGGAAAATATGTTTGAAGAATATGAAGTTCGAGAGAGATAAACTGTAGACATTAATTTCTTCGCTAAAAAAAAAAGTTTGTGTTCGTGCTTTTGTGAAACGGCACACACACACACACACACACACACACACACACCCACCCACCCACACACACACACACACACACACACACATACACACACACACATACACACACACACAAACACCAATGACAGCAGAAAGAAAATCGGTGGAAATAACTGCAATAACATCTGTAAAATATCAGTCATTAAAGAAATTAAGCAAAAAATTATGGAAGTCAACAGGAGAAAAACAAAACCTCAAAAACTGATGGGCGGCCCAAGTGGCAAAAACCTTCAAATCACAATTAAAACAAATCATTCTTTTTAATAGTGTTTTGAATAAACGTGTTTGAGTAAACCTCTTCTTTTTGGTCAGAGATAGATATGGTAAAAGACACACAAACAGAACAAATTGAAAGGAAGAAAGGAAGGAAGGAAGGAAGAAGTAAAGAAAGAAAAAAAGAAAGAAAGAAAGAAAGAAAGAAAGAAAGAAAGAAACAAACACACAAATAAAACAGAAAGAAAAAGAGTGACCGAATAAAACATGAAGAAACACACACACACACACACACACACACACACACACACACACACACACACACACACACACACACACACACACATACACATACACACACACACGCACACACACACACACACATACACACACACACACACACACAGATAGAAAGAAGTGGTCTCAATTTATTGTAACAAACTGCATTGGTATTTGTTGTTGTAACCGCGCCTTTTCTTTTTCTTGTTGAATTAAAAAGTAAATGTTAATTTTCCTTTTTGGTGTAAACGTCTACACATATCCTTTCCCCCCTTCCCCCCGTTCAGGTACCCCCATTTGTATTAATCCTACTTTCTTTCCTAGTGTTTCTATATGCCTGTCTATCTATCTGTCTGTCTTTTTATCTGTGTCTCTGTCTTTTTATCTGTCTCTCTGTCTCTCTCTGTCTCTCTCTGTCTCTTTCTCTCTCTCTCTCTCTCTCTCTCTCTCTCTCCATCTCTCTCTCTCTCTCTCTCTCTCTCTCTCTTTCTTTCTCTCTCTCTCTCTCTCTCTCTCTCTCTCTCTCTCTCTCTCTCTCTCTCTTTCTCTCTGTCCCAAAGCTGCACTCGTTGAACTCAGAAGGCGAGGACATTCTTCATTGTTTTACTGATGTTTACGACAAGGAATAAATACTCTTGCAAAGAAGATCGAAAGGGAATGTTTTACGCAAATGCAGCGATAAGCTTACACTCAAAACGCCACACAATAGCGACCCCACGCAAAAGACCATATAATAGCACATTTTCCTTGGAGAAGAATAACACTTCGGAGCTAGTGTAAAACGCAGGTAAAATGAGGTCCGTATAGCCTTAAAGTGAGATACCACACCTTGATACAAATGCAAAGTGTGTTTTTTTGACACGCAGACAATGAGCAACAAATCTTTCATAGAGCACACTCTTCGGTTAAAGAGCAGACCACGTGGCTTCAATACAAATCTTGTTCAGAAGCAAGTGACCATTTTGTTCTAGTTGAATCTGTTTCATGCAGCCAATTAGGGACATTTGTTGGTTGTACGATTAAAAACAAATCGGATTTGATGTATCATCACTAACGATTTCATACAATGTGGAAACAAAATCCGATTGTCGTTGCCGGCATCTTTGTCGTTTATTTAAGCAGCTGTGATTTCTTATTCCAATTCGTTACCTTGTGCTTTCAATTGTTCGTGACACGCCTTTCGCGAATCTTTGCGAAAAGTACCCCAAACAAATATTTCAACAATTTACTTATTCGTTCGTGTATTCATCTATTTACCTATTTATCTATTTATATATTTATCTATTTATCTATCTATCTATCTATCTATCTATCTATCTATCTATCTATCTATCTATCTATCTATCTATCTATCTATCTATCTATCTATCTATCTATTTTTTTATATTTTTATCTGGAGGTCTGATTTTTTGGGAATGAAACTTGTTCATCTGACACAGTTTCAAGACAACTTGCGCACAGTCACGAACAATTAAGACACTCAGGGCAAAAACGAGAACAGACTGGGATGGAAGTGGCATAGTGTATGAAATCCCAATTTGTACCTGGCTATCTGTCAACACACACACTTCTTTTCTTTTATATTTTCCCTTCCAACCGTCTTTCTTCCATCACAACTTCGTGCAACACTTTGACAGGTGGGAGCGTTCGATTACGGAAGGGCACGTGACTAGCACGTGTGCGCGCGCACTCCTTCCGCTGTCCCGACATGCCACACTCAAAAGGGCCGACATCTAACCACCGGCACTGGCGTATTCTACCTCTAAATGTGAAAGAAAGGGCCTCGATGCTTGAAGAATTATTCTCGTTGTCGGGAGACGAATGGCAGATGGATTGAATAGTTGTTCTGTGAGCGTATCTAGCCTAGCGTAGTCGACAAAACAGTGGTTTTATGTTTTTTCCATCTTGTGTTTTATTGTTTTCTAAGTAGAGTAACGGCGTTGCGAGGCGCGTGGCCGGACTAATCACCTTTTGCATAATTATCGTAAAAGATATTGCAATTAAGTACGGTCGTCTTTTGGCCGCGTGATCTTCAGGGGAGAAATGGACGTTGAAACAAACGCCGAGCACCGAAGCTGTCATTTGAAAACGTGATATGTCAGATGTTGACATTAATTTGTAATTAAAAGAACTCCAGACATATTTTTGTTGGAGTGATTACGGTTACTTCATTGCTTTCCAATTGGTTCATTGCTTTCTTTTATTCGTTTCATGTTCTAGTTATTATTCTTTTTTTTCTATTCTATTTTTTTCTTTTTACATGTTGAAAGTTATTGTTTGTACGTTGAATGTGTGTGTGTGTGTGTGCGTGTGTGTGTGTGTGTGTGTGTGTGTGTGTGTGTGTGTGTGCGTGCGTGCGTGCGTGCGTGCGTGCGTAAAAACGACCAACTATTTTTTTTATATATTTACTTGGGCCTGCTCTGTACTTGATAATGTTAGGGTTTTTTTCAGTGAAAAAGTAGTAACAGATAAATTGTGTTTTGTTGTTGTTGGGTTTGTTTTTCTTTAAATTTGACGTGCAGTTTCTTTCACACACACAAACGTTTCCCTGTGAGATACGTCGCCACTCTTTATGATTTGTTTGTACATGACAACAACAACAACAAAATAACAGTGAGTTGGTGTGGGGCATGGATGTAGCTCAGTCGGTAGCGCGCTGGATTTGTATCCAGTTGGCCGCTGTCAGCGTGAGTTCGTCCCCACGTTTGGCGAGAGATTTATTTCTCAGAGTCAACTTTGTGTGCAGACTCTCCTCGGTGTCCGAACACCCCCGTGTGTACACGCAAGCACAAGACCAAGTGCGCACGAAAAAGATCCTGTAATCCATGTCAGAGTTCGGTGGGTTATAGAAACACGAAAATACCCAGCATGCTTCCTCTGAAAAACGGCGTATGGCTGGGGTAGAAAACGGTCATACACGTAAAATTCCACTCGTGCAAAAAACACGAGTGTACGTGGGAGTTTCAGCCCACGAACGCAGAAGAAGAAGAAGAAGAAGAAGAAGTGAGTCGGTGTGCCCAAAAATGAGATGTTTTTGACTGCGGACTGAGACAGAACAAGATTACATCAATTGAATTGTATTTGTCCTACCGGTGCATATGCTTACATTGAGTGACATAAATATTCAATTCGGCTTTTTAAAAGCGACTAGTTTCATTTCGTTTTTGATTACATTTAGTGAAGTTTTGACAATTATTTTCCGATAGACTGGGGGTGGAAACAAGGGTTGTGGTGTATGTGGGTGTGTGTGCTTGTTTGGAGCGACTCCCACAAAACTGCTCAATAGATTTTGATGAAACTTCACATGTGGATTCTTCCAAAAATAAATGTCTTTGATGACATACTATCCGGCTTTTCTTGTTCTACTTGTTTTGTCTCTTTACAAGTATTTGCATAAGTGCTCTAAGACTAAGTTACTTACTAAGAAGACCACTGTCCAAGTGTAAGCTTGGTTGAACCTGATTGACGGGTGACGTCAGAGGTAATGACGTGGTCATGACGTTGTCAGTCAGCAATGGCAGCTCAGGCTAGCAACCTGAGTCGATTGTTTACAAACTTCTGTGGTCGCGGAGGAGAAAGGTGACACTATGGGTCGACTTTTAATTAAAGCGACGCTCGTAATGGCCGGTTTCAAGCGACCTTTACCCACCCCCACCCCACCCTGCCCCACCCCTCATCTCGGCGCCATCAACAGAAGGGAGACAAGTGACACGGAGAACAGTCAGCAAAGGGGGCTCACTCGCCACCCAAGGGGGAGATCATGAGCTCAGAAAGGGAGACCATCTTGAGGGACAATGCAGGGGCGGGTAGCTCATTAGCTCCACAAATATTCATACGCCACACTGGGGGAGGGGGAGACAGAGAGAGAGAGGCGAACTTAAGGCACAGGCGGTAATTTGCCAAGAATGGCGGAGGCGAGAAAGAGGGCGTGGCGGGGTAATTTCCAAAGAGGCCCTTGCCACTTTGACACCGGAGGGTGCCAGCCGGGGGTTTGAACGCTTCTTTTCAACCGTCCACCCGAGAAGCTGTCCGCGGGTGCAGGACGGGTAGCTGCAGCTTGGAGCCTCCTGCCTTCTCCCTCCCACCCCGCTCCTGTCTTCGTGTCAATGGCGCGGGAAGGTTATGTACCCGTCTTGCACACGACACACACACCCTCCCGCCCTGAAAGTGGCAGGTAATGCGTTAGTCGGGTGCATGACATTAAAATTGTCGCCTTCGTCAAATAGCCCCGTGGAGAGACCCGTTTCTCGCTCTGCCGTCTTTCGCGGGAATCCAAGCGATGAGTCGTTAAACGCATCAGCAGCAAGACGGCATGAAACGAATTCACTTTCCCTTCGCCAGAGTCGGATGTTGCAAATTGGGAGAAAGTGTTGCCTACACACAAAAGACCTGGCTTTGATTAATCTGCGTGTAAGGTTAATTCGTCCAACACGTTGTCAGCCACTCGGAAACAAGAATGATTTAGATAGCCAGTGCACCTAATTTGATCTTTCTGCGAATAATTTTCAAAACAGAATTTGATTGATTTTCTAGTCGGGTGAAGGAAGCTACCCGCTGAGCCAAGCTGAGACGCTTAGCAATATATTTCTGATATCTCTGAGTTTCCCTCGGTACCTGTTCTAAAGCCGTATATGTATAGGTTACAACACGAGTGGTTTTTTATATGGCTTGTATTTCAGTCAAGACCCAGCGGATGAATATCATCGGGAGACACGAGCCTCTGGCGAGTGTCTCTCGATTGATATTCCCGCTGGGTCTTGACTGAAATACAAGCCATATAAAAAACCACGAGTGTTGTAATCTGTATATCCCATTCTACCATCAAACACAAAGTGTAGACTACTAGCGGCACTGTTGCGATCTGTGCAGGGTAAAACTGTTGCCAGCGAGACTTAGCCCTTTTGCAACCTTAAACTAAGTGACCGTCGCTGAAAAAATAAAACGAATGAGTGCATCGATAAGTACGCGGTAACACTACTTTCAGACCATTTAAAAGCTTTAAGTAAAGGTTCATAAGTTGCAAGAAAGTAATGAAGTCGAATAGAAATTAATTTAGTTGAAGCGCACAATTCTTTTGTTTTGCGTTTCAGGTCGGCAGAACGGGCGAAACGGGTTTGGGACCCATTTGGCTTACTCGATTCAGAATTGATTCCACGTTGTTTTTCTCGAACGTGTGTAATTAGGCTTATTGACAGAGAAGCAAATCTTAGGGAACAAATATGTAGGTTTAGATTTAACCATTTGCTCCCTATTTGAAATGTATCTACGTGATAAACTGTTTTGCGAGTGTGTTTGCATGGATGAACTTAAACTGGTATGGGTGAGAGGAAAACGCGACCGACACGTCTGTCACCGCCGATTGATTGCATTTTGAAGGAATATGACTGGATTACGGAAAAATATGTGGACTTACTGCAGAGCCAGGCAAAAGAGTAGACTTGCTCGCAAAACACGTGAAACAGCCGATGTTTGATAGCTGAAGGCGCACACCGGCAAAACACACTACCGACAGATTCTCAAAAGTCGTCTGCTAACGATGCAAGG